>NW_019416536.1:60142-78902 GCF_000390285.2 Anoplophora glabripennis | reverse complement strand
AACAGTTTTAATCGTATGCCTTCTCTCTACGAGGTAAGATATACTAGTTTTTACTTTCCAAGATTTGCCTTACTAGAAGTAACGCTACATGTTTCCCAGTTTGGCAGATGACCCAATCAACACCCGGTACTTCCCCAAAGACTTCAAATTCGGTGTGGCAAACGCAGCCACCCAGATCGAAGGAGGCTGGAACGAGGATGGCAAGGGAGAAACCATCTGGGACTACTTGGCCCACAATTACCCCGAGAAAATTGCCGACAGCTCCACTCCAGAAATCGCTAGCGACTCCTACCACAAATACAAAGAAGACGTAGCTCTGGTAAAAGCCATGGGCCTGGACTACTATCGTCTCTCAATTGCTTGGTCCAGGATTTTACCGACTGGCCACCCCGACAAGATAAACCAAGCCGGTGTGCGATACTACAAGAACCTATTCGCCGAATTGAAAGCAGCCGAGGTGGAGCCCATGGTAACACTTTACCACTTGGATTTGCCGCAGCCTCTCCAAGATGAATATGGAGGTTGGTTGAACGAAACGGTGGTGGATCTTTTCGCGGAATACGCGAGGATCTGCTTCGAACTCTTTAAAGACGACGTGAAGATGTGGATCACCATCAACGAACCGAAACAGGTCTGTCATGGTGGATACGGTACTGGCGCTTTCGCTCCTGGTGTCGTTTCCAATGGTGTTGGAGAGTACATATGCGCTAAGAATGTAATTTTGGCTCACGCCAAGGCTTACCACATCTACGATGACGAATTTAGGGCCACTAATCAAGGTAGGTGTCAGCCGTGAAGAAAAGGGTAGAAGCTCGTGGATCTAGGCTAATTTAAAACAGTTAAAACATCTCAAATGGTTTATACAACAAATCGATCCTTTCGAAATGCGAAGAGGTCAGGAACTTACTCGTTGAAATCGTTTATCTGCTTTACAACAATTTTCTTAGCAATGCTAAAGCATTTAATATTTCTTGTCTCATTTGTTTTAAAGCTTAAAAACAACGCTCACTTTCGACTACTGTCATACGAAACAAATATTTTTAAAAGTTTTACACTAGAAATAGTAATGTATAAGTTACTGTTTATAAACAACGCCGTCGCCGTCGCTGTTACAAAAAACCCTACGTCCTATTTTAGACTACTTTCATTCAACTTTAAGTTTTGACTAACATATGATCGAATCTTCGATTTTACATGTTTTGTTGATGTTTATACCCTGACAAAAACCATTCACCTGATACTAAATAATAATTTAAAAATTTAATATGGAACCATACTACACGCTAGAGTAGATTCACTTGACTNTCATTCAACTTTAAGTTTTGACTAACATATGATCGAATCTTCGATTTTACATGTTTTGTTGATGTTTATACCCTGACAAAAACCATTCACCTGATACTAAATAATAATTTAAAAATTTAATATGGAACCATACTACACGCTAGAGTAGATTCACTTGACTATACGTGAACATTGCAATAGATACTGATGCGCATAATATAAAGACGTGGTAACCTGACAAAAAGGTTATTCGTGAATTTTAGTCGCCGATTTTATACAACACCCAGAAATCAGTCTAGATTTTATCTAGGTTTATGCCATCTTCTTCAATTTTTTCATTCTTTACCTAACCATTTTTATTCTTTCACCTATTTTGCCACCTATTAAAGGAAGGATTAGTATTGTCATCGATACTCCATGGTACGAACCCGGAAGTGACAGTGAAGAAGACCAGGAAGCAGCAGAAAGAATTATCCAGTTTAGTGTAAGACATTTACCTTATTACCGAGCTATTTTTTAAGTTTTCGAAGAAAGTAAACATCTATGATGTTGCCACACTGTTAAATCTTCTCCACTGAAGTGCATACATATTGGTGCTCTCTTTGTTTGGATAACTCAAATATTTAACGACAAACAGAGAGAGTTAACATTGTTGTCGAATATATGGAAGAAAAGAACCTGAGTTCGCGGACTTCCAATTTCACATGGAGAAATTGACAAATAGCAGATATTTACTTTCTTGTTCAACAAGTCTTTTTGTCTTATACATTGTTTTCTGCATACACGGCATCGTTCAACAAATACAACTGTAGGATAAGAGGAGGTCCCACAACGCAGAGCTGGAAAAAATACTCAAAATGTAAAATACAAATTACAAAATACTAGTACGGAAATATTTTAAAAAACTTAAAAACAAAACTTTGGAAAAGTATTTTAAATTAAATTGCTTAATACTTATTTAAAATAGTATTTTAAGTTTGTTGAATATTAAATATCAGGGTGATTCACAAACGTTCACCAAAAATGAAACCTCGTATTCTTTGGTGAATGGTCTTTCGTATAAAGTTTTTATCTAGGACGCTTCATTAAAAAGATACAGGATGTTAAACTTAAAAAAATGTTTTTAATTTTTTTAAATAATTGGGCACATGTATTTATGTAAACATTATCCAAAATCTGAGGCCATTTCCTAAAATTTAGATACTCCAGTGGCGGAGATACAGCGTATCGGTGACATATTTTTCTAATTAAAATAGTACGCCACTACTTTACTTTACTACGGATTCGTTTTTCATTTTCTACAAATTACTACTCTTTTATGTTTTCCCAAAAATGTAATTTGTTCGAAAGTTATTGTTGCTCGAATCTGATGAAAAGAATTGTTTATTCTTTCTTCTAACTGCTCAGAATATCAAAGTTACTATCACAGCCTACTATGTAATTTTAAACCGGATTTTATTTGAATATCGAAGTGTGTTTTCAGTTCGTAATATTATGATTGTTACCGTAAAGCAGTGGCGTACTATTTTATTTAGAAAAATATGTCACCGATACGCTGTCTCTGCCACTGGAGCAAATAAATTTAAGAAAATGGCCTCAGATTTTGGACAATCTTATGTATATTTAACATCTATTTTAGTTTGGTTTATACGGCAACCCGATCTTCGTCGGAGACTGGCCACAAGTAGTGGTAGACAGAATCTCACAACGCAGTGAATTAGAAGGATTCACCTCTTCCCGCCTACCCGCCTTCACAGATGAGGAAATCGCTTATGTCAAGGGTACCAATGATTATCTGGGCGTAAACCATTACTCCACGAGCATGGTAAATGCTACAACAGATTCACCAATAGGAGATCCAAGTTATGGAAAAGACATGAGTGTCTTGGATTGGGCACAACCAGACTGGCCGACAGGTGCTGATGGTGATTATCAGAATGTCGTAAGTATGGTTGAATGGACGCGTCCTTTTTCAAAAAAATTATGGAAAACGTTATTTTAACGCATAGGTTCCGTGGGGTATGAGACATCTTCTTGTGTGGCTGAAGAAGAATTATGGTGATGTTGAAATAGTCATCACAGAAAATGGTCTTTCAGATAGTACGGGAATACTGGAAGATGACCATAGAATATCCTATTATCAGGTAATTGTTTACTCCTTATTCTGCAATTTCTAATATTTTTGATTGAAGGATTATTTGAGCGCTTGCTTGGACGCCATCTATGAAGATGGTGTCAACTTGTCGACCTACCTGGCTTGGAGTATTATCGATGATTGGGAATTTAACGCCGGATACACGTTAGTAACATACATTTAAAATAATATTATAAATATGTAAAAATTACTTCCGTTATTCCCTCAGGTGCAATAAGAACGATCGGAGTACATATTACACATGAAAGAGTTGATAAAATTGATATTTTAACTTTAATAATGTATTGGTTTAATTTAGTAGTAGGGGAAATGTATTTAATCTAGAAAATGTATTCATTATTTTGTTGCAGTTCATTCTTAGGCATGCACTACGTGAATTTCACGGATCCAGAAAGAACTAGAATTCCAAGAAAGTCTGCTAGTTGGTTCACAAACATGGTCGCCACACGTTGCCTGGTAGACACTTGTGTGGAATAAGTTGTCTCAGTTGTTATTCTAGTGTATAATGTATATACATGTAATAAAAATATTCAAATGTTTAAAGTGTTTTTATTACATTAACAAAATAACACCTTTATCTGTTATCACCACAGTTACAATCAACTTAATGTAATAATACTACAATATATACAATATGCTATAAAAAAAACATGAATTTTTCCCAAAATTATAAATCAAAATGTACATACCAGATCATACACCAATGAGAATCAAACGATAAATTAATATCAGCTAGTTTATTCAAGTGATGTGCTTTTACGTCATAAATGGGTACATGGTACTTAACATACTTGAAAATTCCTTAATAATAGAAAGCAGAATTTAACAGAATGATAAGAGGATTTAACATATTTATAGAAGCTCAAGGAGGAAACTGCATCAGTTAGTCAATACTAATCATGAAGGTAACAGTTTTAATCGTATGCCTTCTCTCTACCAGGTAAGATATACTAGTTTGCCTTACTAGAAATAACGCTACATGTTCCCCAGTTTGGCAGATGACCCAATCAACACCCGGTACTTCCCCAAAGACTTCAAATTCGGTGTGGCAAACTCAGCCCCCCAGATCGAAGGAGGCTGGAACGAGGATGGCAAGGGAGAAACCATCTGGGACTACTTGGCCCACAATTACCCCGAGAAAATTGCCGACAGCTCCACTCCAGAAATCGCTAGCGACTCCTACCACAAATACAAAGAAGACGTAGCTCTGGTAAAAGCCATGGGCCTGGACTACTATCGTCTCTCAATTGCTTGGTCCAGAATCTTACCCACCGGCCACCCCGACAAGATAAACCAAGCCGGTGTGCGATACTACAAGAACCTATTCGCCGAATTGAAAGCAGCCGAGGTGGAGCCCATGGTAACAATTTACCACTTGGATTTGCCACAGCCTCTCCAAGATGAATATGGAGGTTGGTTGAACGAAACGATGGTGGATCTTTTCGCGGAATACGCGAGGATTTGCTTCGAACTCTTTAAAGACGACGTGAAGATGTGGATCACCATCAACGAACCGAAACAGGTCTGTCATGCTGGATACGGTACTGGAGCTTTCCCTCCTGGTGTCGTTTCCAATGGGATTGGAGAGTACATATGCGCTAAGAATGTAATTTTGGCTCACGCCAAGGCTTACCACATCTACGATGACGAATTTAGGGCCACTAATCAAGGTAGGTGTCAGCCTTGAAGAAAAGGGTAGAAGTTCGTGGATCTAGGCTAATTTAAAACAGTTAAAACATCTCAAATGATCTATACAACCAAATCGATCCTTTTGAAATACGAGGTCAGGAACTTGCTCGTTGAAATCGTTTATCTGCTTTTTCAACAATTTACTTAGCACTTCTAAAACATTTAATTTTTTTGTCTCGTTTATTTTAAAGCTTAAAAACAATGCTCACTTTCGATTACTGTCATAGGGAACAAATATTTTTAAAAGTTTTACACAAGAAATAGTAATGTACAAGTTACTGTTTATAAACAACGCCGTCGCCGTCGCTGTTACAAAAAACCCTACATCCTATTTTAGACAACTTTCATTCAAATTTAAGTTTTGACTAAGATATGAACGAATCTTCGATTTTACATGTTTTGTTGACGTTTATACCCTGACAAAAACCATTCACCTGATACTAAATAATAATTTAAAAATTTAATATGGAACCATACTACACGCTAGAGTAGATTCACTTGACTGCTATACGTGAACATTGCAATAGACACTGATGCGCATAAAATAAAGACGTGGTAACCTGACAAAAAAGTTATTCGTGAATTTTAATCGCCGACTTTACGCAATACCTACCCAGAAACAGTCTAGATTTTGTCTAAGTTTATGTCATCTTCTTCAATTTTTTCATTCTTTACCTAACCATTTTTTCTTTCTCCTATTTTGCCACTTATTAAAGGAAGGCTCACTATTGCCATCGATACTCCATGGTACGAACCCGGAAGTGACAGTGAAGAAGACCAGGAAGCAGCTGAAAGAATCATCCAGTTTAGTGTAAGACATTTACCTTATTGCCGAGCTATTTTTTAAGTTGTTGGAAGAAAATAAATATCTATGATGTTGCCATACTGTTAAATCTTCTCCACTGAAGTGCAAGTGCATACATATGTGGTGCTCTCTTTGTTTGGATAACTCAAATATTTAACGACAAAGAGAGAGAGTTACATATTGCATTGTTGTCAAATATATGGAAGAAAAGAACCTGAGTTTGCGGACTTCCAACTTCACATGGAAAAATTGACAATTGCAGATATTTACTTTCTCATTCAACAAGTCTTTTTGTCTTATACATTGTTTTCTGCATACACGGCCTCGTTGAACAGATACAACTGTTGGACAAGAGGAGGTCCCACAAAGCAGAACTGGGAAAAATGCTGAAAATGTATTTAAAATACAAATTACAAAATACTAGTACGGAAGTATTTTAAAATACTTAAAAAACAAAACTTTGGAAAAGTATTTTAAATTAAATTACTTAGTATTTAAAATAGTATTTTAAGTATGTTGAATATTAAATATACAGGGTGTTTCACAAACGTTGACCAAAAATTAAACTTCGTATTTTTTGGTGAATGGTCTTTCGTATAAAGTTTTTATCTAGGACGTTTCATTAAAAAGATACAGGGTGTTAAACTTAAAAAAATGTTTTAAATTTTTTTAAATAATTTAAAAACTAGTAAGTGAAATAATTCGAAAATGGGCACGTGTATTTTTGTAAACATTGTTCAAAATCTGAGGCATTTTCCTAAAATTTATATACTCAATGACGGAGATACAGCGTATCTGTGACATATTTTTCTAATTAAAATAGTACGCCACTACTTTACTTTATTCGTTTTTCATTTTCTACAAATTACTACTTTTTCTATTATGTCCGAGTCACTCTCTATAATTTCGACCGCGAGGTATAGTGGACCAATACAGGTTTGCTTTGATGACTAGCGCGCCGCCGTCAATTCTACATCAGTCGGACTAGTTTACCAATACCGGACTCGCCGAATTGCTATTCAAGTATAAATTACGAGACACGTCATGGTCAAAGCATAGAAAGAAATTTCAGAAGTGCATACGGTCCTGTGCTTTAAGGTTGCAGGTTCCAATTGACATCGTAAAAACTATACCAGTCGCCAGTGGTAACATGCAAAAGGTATTTATTTTTGGTAGGTATTTTGGGTATTTTAAATACTTCCAGTACTTTTAGAAGATTTTAAATATTTGTTTAAAATACAAAACACTTTATTAAAGTATTTGAAATGCAAAATATTTTTGGGGTTATAACAAAAGTATTTTAATTACAAAATACAAATTACTATTTCATATTTAAAATAGTATTTGATAATTTTCTTGTCAAAATACTCCCAGCTCTGCCACAAAGCGCCAACGCCGGCTGTCCAGGCCTACAGCGATATGGCAGGATTGGCAGGACCAGGACAAAGAGGGATACTTCCCCCTCGGTCTCAAACTCCCAAATCATTTAGGGCACCAGCATCGCCAAAAGTAACGACGCGAGATACAAAACTGTTGTTAAATAGTAAACAGCGTTACCTACCTTTCTCTTATTTCATATGTCTTATGTAGCCAACGTATATTCAACTGTGCATTCAGGAGAATAATCATAAACAGTTTGACGACGTTTGTATCTGCAAACATCTATTTTAGTTTGGTCTATACGGCAACCCGATCTACGTTGGAGACTGGCCACAAGTAGTGGTAGACAGAATCGCACAACGCAGTGAATTGGAAGGATTCACCTCTACTCGCCTCCCCGCCTTCACCGATGAAGAAATCGCTTATGTCAAGGGTACCTATGATTACCTGGGCGTAAACCATTACTCCACCAGCATGGTAAATGCTACAACGGATTCACCAATCGGAGATCCAAGTTATGGAAACGACATGAGTGTCTTGGATTGGGTACAACCAGACTGGCCGTCAGGTGCTGATGGTGATAAACAGAATGTCGTAAGTATGGTTGAATGGATGCGTCCTTTTTCAAAAAAAATATGGAAAATGTTATTTTAACGCATAGGTTCCGTGGGGTATGAGACATCTTCTTGTGTGGCTGAAGAAGAATTATGACAGCTCCACTCCAGAAATCGCTAGCGACTCCTACCACAAATACAAAGAAGACGTAGCTCTGGTAAAAGCCATGGGCCTGGTACTACACGCTAGAGTAGATTCACTTGACTATACGTGAACATTGCAATAGATACTGATGCGCATAATATAAAGACGTGGTAACCTGACAAAAAGGTTATTCGTGAATTTTAGTCGCCGATTTTATACAACACCCAGAAATCAGTCTAGATTTTATCTAGGTTTATGCCATCTTCTTCAATTTTTTCATTCTTTACCTAACCATTTTTATTCTTTCACCTATTTTGCCACCTATTAAAGGAAGGATTAGTATTGTCATCGATACTCCATGGTACGAACCCGGAAGTGACAGTGAAGAAGACCAGGAAGCAGCAGAAAGAATTATCCAGTTTAGTGTAAGACATTTACCTTATTACCGAGCTATTTTTTAAGTTTTCGAAGAAAGTAAACATCTATGATGTTGCCACACTGTTAAATCTTCTCCACTGAAGTGCATACATATTGGTGCTCTCTTTGTTTGGATAACTCAAATATTTAACGACAAACAGAGAGAGTTAACATTGTTGTCGAATATATGGAAGAAAAGAACCTGAGTTCGCGGACTTCCAATTTCACATGGAGAAATTGACAAATAGCAGATATTTACTTTCTTGTTCAACAAGTCTTTTTGTCTTATACATTGTTTTCTGCATACACGGCATCGTTCAACAAATACAACTGTAGGATAAGAGGAGGTCCCACAACGCAGAGCTGGAAAAAATACTCAAAATGTAAAATACAAATTACAAAATACTAGTACGGAAATATTTTAAAAAACTTAAAAACAAAACTTTGGAAAAGTATTTTAAATTAAATTGCTTAATACTTATTTAAAATAGTATTTTAAGTTTGTTGAATATTAAATATCAGGGTGATTCACAAACGTTCACCAAAAATGAAACCTCGTATTCTTTGGTGAATGGTCTTTCGTATAAAGTTTTTATCTAGGACGCTTCATTAAAAAGATACAGGATGTTAAACTTAAAAAAATGTTTTTAATTTTTTTAAATAATTGGGCACATGTATTTATGTAAACATTATCCAAAATCTGAGGCCATTTCCTAAAATTTAGATACTCCAGTGGCGGAGATACAGCGTATCGGTGACATATTTTTCTAATTAAAATAGTACGCCACTACTTTACTTTACTACGGATTCGTTTTTCATTTTCTACAAATTACTACTCTTTTATGTTTTCCCAAAAATGTAATTTGTTCGAAAGTTATTGTTGCTCGAATCTGATGAAAAGAATTGTTTATTCTTTCTTCTAACTGCTCAGAATATCAAAGTTACTATCACAGCCTACTATGTAATTTTAAACCGGATTTTATTTGAATATCGAAGTGTGTTTTCAGTTCGTAATATTATGATTGTTACCGTAAAGCAGTGGCGTACTATTTTATTTAGAAAAATATGTCACCGATACGCTGTCTCTGCCACTGGAGCAAATAAATTTAAGAAAATGGCCTCAGATTTTGGACAATCTTATGTATATTTAACATCTATTTTAGTTTGGTTTATACGGCAACCCGATCTTCGTCGGAGACTGGCCACAAGTAGTGGTAGACAGAATCTCACAACGCAGTGAATTAGAAGGATTCACCTCTTCCCGCCTACCCGCCTTCACAGATGAGGAAATCGCTTATGTCAAGGGTACCTATGATTACCTGGGCGTAAACCATTACTCCACCAGCATGGTAAATGCTACAACGGATTCACCAATCGGAGATCCAAGTTATGGAAACGACATGAGTGTCTTGGATTGGGTACAACCAGACTGGCCGTCAGGTGCTGATGGTGATAAACAGAATGTCGTAAGTATGGTTGAATGGATGCGTCCTTTTTCAAAAAAAATATGGAAAATGTTATTTTAACGCATAGGTTCCGTGGGGTATGAGACATCTTCTTGTGTGGCTGAAGAAGAATTATGGTGATGTTGAAATAGTCATCACAGAAAATGGTCTTTCAGATAGTACGGGAATAATGGAAGATGACCATAGAATATCATATCATCAGGTAATTGTTTACCCCTTATTCGGTAATTTCTAATATTTTTTATTGAAGGATTATTTGAGCGCTTGCTTGGACGCCATCTATGAAGATAGAGTCAACTTGTCGACCTATCTGGCTTGGAGTATTATCGATGATTGGGAACTTATCGCCGGATACACGTTAGTAACATACATTTAAATCAATATTAAAAATATGTAAAAACTAAAATTACCTTACCAATGACTTCTGTTATTCTGTCAGGTGCAATAAGAACGATCGTAATATATATTACACATTTAAGAGTCGATAATTTAGTATTAGGGGAATGTATTTAATCTAGAAAATGTATTCATTATTTTGTTGCAGTTCATTCATGGGCATGTACTACGTGAATTTCACGGATCCAGAAAGAACTAGAATTCCAAGAAAGTCTGCTAGTTGGTTTACAAACACGGTTGCCACACGTTGCCTGGTAGAAACTTGTGTGGAATAAGTTGTCTCATTTGTTATTCTAGCATATAATGTATCTATGTAATAAAAATATTCAAATGTTTAAAGTGTTTTTATTAGATTAAAAAAATAACATCTGTTATTGCCACAGTTACAATCAACTTAAATACTATAATATATACTATATAGTGTAGTATATACTATAAAAAAAACATGATTTTTTCCCAAAATTATAAATCAAATTGTATGTACATATCAGATCATACTCCAATAAGAATCAAAAGATAAGTCAATATCAGCTTATTCAAGTGAAATGCTTTTACGTCAAATGGGTAGATGGTACTTTAACATACTTGAAAATTCCTCGATAATAGTAAACAGAATGATAAGAGAATTTAACATATTTATAGAAGCACAAGGAGGAAACTACATTAGTTAGTCGATACTAATCATGAAGGTAACAGTTTTAATAGTATGCCTTCTCTCTACGAGGTAAGATATACCTACTAGTTTTTACTTTCCAATATTTGCCTTACTAGAAATAACGCTACATGTTTCTCAGTTTGGCAGATGACCCAATCAACACCCGGTACTTCCCCAAAGACTTCAAATTCGGTGTGGCGAATGCAGCCACCCAGATCGAAGGAGGCTGGAACGAGGATGGCAAGGGAGAAACTATATGGGACTACTGGGCCCACAATTACCCCGAGAAAATTACCGACCGCTCCACTCCAGATATCGCTTGCGACTCCTACCACAAATACAAAGAAGACGTAGCTCTGGTGAAAGCCATGGGNTATTTCCTTTTTAAAACGTATTACCTTCCAAATGTTGTATTAATAGGGACAGCTCCATGTGTGAGACATCGTTTTCCAGTTACTGTTACCTTAATATCTGTAGCGCGGAAATGCTTCGAACGGATATAATTATCCTTTGATAAATCATATTCAGATATGGCGAAATTTTCTAGCCACACTGCTCGTATCGCAGGATCTTATGGTATTCTACAAATAAACTAGTGTTAGTATCAAAATACAAACATAATAAGTTAACAAATAAAATACTTAGGACACCTTACACCCTTGTAAAAACGCCCATGGAAACAATGTCAAACTTACTTGTTAAAAGAAGTAGCACATATTTGTCTCTTTTCCTGTAATTGTCGGCATATTATACCCCGCTTTGGCATTTTTATTGAAATTAAATAAAAAAACACAATTTAAAAAGACAGAAAACACTGAACTCGGCTAATATCGATTTCACAATAATAGACTAATAATGGCGTCCCTTATAGTACCGTTTAATACCAGGCAATGATGCCACTTACGGCGTTTGTAGTGCTAGGAATTTCAATAATGTATTTTTTTTTCGGATATTCAGAATCTATAATTATAAAACAGGTTGCAAGAAAATAGTGTCGTACATATTACAATGTAACTAATTTGTAAGTCGAGGTCAAGAATGAGGTATATCCTTCTATGTTAATCAATTAAAATGACAGCTGTACCTAGCTATAAAGATAAAAATGTAACATTGGCAGCAACGTCAAGGACGTCACAAAGTACCAATGTTTGTAAATACACATATGTCAACACTTCACTATCGAATGTAAATATCGGCGTCCCTTTTATTTATTAGTCTGAGGTTGAAACCGAAACCGACCGGTGATGCGATGAGGATCGTGCTACTGTCGCTGGCTACTGGAGGTTTAAGAATTGAGAGATGTATAGTTCGTGAACGATTCATTTCGAACAAATTATTTCAGTATTCTTTTATTGTGCAGTACTTACCGTTTACCGTTAATTGATCTGCGAATATATTCGTCGTAGTAGATTAGGTTCTTCGTTTAGTTGAAACATTGAAACNTACTTGAAAATTCCTCGATAATAGTAAACAGAATGATAAGAGAATTTAACATATTTATAGAAGCACAAGGAGGAAACTACATTAGTTAGTCGATACTAATCATGAAGGTAACAGTTTTAATAGTATGCCTTCTCTCTACGAGGTAAGATATACCTACTAGTTTTTACTTTCCAATATTTGCCTTACTAGAAATAACGCTACATGTTTCTCAGTTTGGCAGATGACCCAATCAACACCCGGTACTTCCCCAAAGACTTCAAATTCGGTGTGGCGAATGCAGCCACCCAGATCGAAGGAGGCTGGAACGAGGATGGCAAGGGAGAAACTATCTGGGACTACTGGGCCCACAATTACCCCGAGAAAATTACCGACCGCTCCACTCCAGATATCGCTTGCGACTCCTACCACAAATACAAAGAAGACGTAGCTCTGGTGAAAGCCATGGGCCTGGACTACTATCGTCTCTCAATTGCTTGGTCCAGGATCTTACCGACCGGCCACCCCGACAAGATAAACCAAGCCGGTGTGCGATACTACAAGAATTTATTCGCAGAACTGAAAGAAGCTGAGGTGGAGCCCATGGTAACGCTTTACCACTGGGATTTACCGCAACCTCTCCAAGTAGAATACGGAGGTTGGTTGAATGAAACGGTGGTGGATCTCTTTTCGGAATACGCGAGGATCTGCTTCGAACTCTTTAAAGACGACGTGAAGATGTGGACCACCATCAACGAACCGAAACAGGTCTGTCATGCTGGATACGGTACTGGAGTTTACGCTCCTGGTGTCGTTTCCAATGGTATTGGAGAATACATATGCGCTAAGAATGTAATTTTGGCTCACGCCAAGGCTTACCACATCTACGACAACGAATTTAGAGCCACTAATCAAGGTAGGTGTCAGAAGAAAAGGGTAGAGGCTCGTGAATCAAGACTGAATTAAAACATTAAAAATATCTGAAATGATTTATATAACAAATCGATCCTTTTGAAATGCGAAGAGATCAGGAACTTACTAGTTGAAATCGTTTATCTGCTTTATCAACAATTTACTTAGCATTGCTAAAACATTTAATATTTCTTGTCTCATTTGTTTTAAAGCTAAAAAACAACGCTTACCTTCGACTATTGTCATACGGAACAAATATTTTTAAAAATTTTACAAAAGAAAAAGTAATATGGAGCAGTCGCTGTTACAAAAAACCCTACGTCCTATTTTAGACAACTTTCATTCAACTTTAAATTTTAACTAACATATCTAATCTTCGATTTTACATGTTTGTTGATGTTTTATGTCCTGACATAAAAAAACATTCACCTGATACTAAATAAAATAATATGGAACATACTACACACTACAATAGATTGACTTGACTGCTTAAATGCTTAATATACATGAACATTGCAGTAGATACTGTGCATAAAATAGAAACGTGATAACCTGACAAAAAAGTTGGTCGTGAATTTTAGTCACCTAGAAATTAGTCTAGATTTTATCTAGATGTATGACATCTTTTTAAATTTTTTCTTTCTTTATCTAACAATTTTTATTCATTCTCTTTTGCCACTTATTAAAGGAAGGATCGCTATGGTCATCGATACGACATGGTACGAACCCGGAAGTGACAGTGAAGAAGACCAGGAAGCATCAGAAAGAATCCTCCAGTTTAGTGTAAGATGTTTATCTAATTGCTGAGTTATTTTTTAAGTTATTCGAAGAAGTAAACATCTATGATGTTGCTACACTGCTAAACGTTCTCTACTGAAAGTGCATACCTATGTGGTGCTCTCTTTGTTTGGATAACTCAAAAAATATTTAACGACAAACAGAGAGAGTTAAACATTGCATTGTTGTTGAATATATGGAAGAAAAGAGCCTGAGCTCGTGGACTTCCAACTTCACATGGAAAAATTGACAATTGCAGATATTTACTTCCTTGTTCAACAACTCTTTTTGTCTTATACATTGTTTTCTGCATACGTGGCCTCGTTCAAAACTGTTGTTAAATAATAAACAGTCAGTGTTGTCTATCTTTCTCTTATTTTATATAACTTATGTAGCCAGTGTATATTCATAAACAGTTTGGTAACGTTTGTATCTGCAAACATCCATTTCAGTTTGGTCTATACGCCAACCCGATCTTCATCGGAGACTGGCCAAAAGTAGTGATTGACAGAGTCGCACAACGCAGTGAATTGGAAGGATTCACTTCTTCCCGCCTCCCCGTCTTCACCGATGAGGAAATCGCTTATGTCAAGGGTACCTATGATTATCTGGGCTTAAACCATTACTCCACCAACATGGCCAACGCTACAGCGGATTTACCAATCGGAAATTCAAGTTATGGAAACGACATCAGTGTCTTGACTTGGAGACGACCAGAGTGGCCAAGAGGTGCTGATAATCAGTTTGCCGTATGTTCATTGGACGCGTCCTTTTTCAAAAAAATTAAGTAAAATGTTATTTTAACACATAGGTTGTCCCGTGGGGTTTGAGACATCTTCTTGTGTGGCTGAAGAAGACTTATGGTGATGCTGAAATCGTCATCACAGAAAGTGGCCTTTCAGATACTACGGGAATAATGGAAGATGACCATAGAATATCATATTATCAGGTAATTGTTTACCATTTATTATCTGCAGTTTCTAATATTTTTGCTTAAAGGATTATTTGAGCGCTTGCTTGGACGCTATCTATGAAGACGGAGTCAACTTGTCGACCTACACGGCTTGGAGTATTATTGATGATTGGGAATGGAACGCCGGATACACGTTAGTAACATACATTTAAAATAATATTAAAACTATGCGAAAATGACTAAAATTACCCTACCAATGACTTCTGTTGTTCCGTCAGTTGCAATAAGGAGGATCGGAGGTACATATTACACATCAAAGAGTTGATAAATTGATATTTTAACTTTGATAATGTCTAGGTTCAATTTATAGTATTAAGGGAAATGTATTTATTCTAGAAAATGTATTATTTTATTGCAGTTCATCCTTGGGCATGTACTACGTGAATTTCACGGATCCAGAAAGAACTAGAATTCCAAGAAAGTCTGCTAGTTGGTTCACAAACATGGTGGCCACACGTTGCCTGGTAGACACTTGTACGCAATAAGAAGTCTCATTTGTTATTCTAGTGTATATTTGTAAATAAATATATTCAAATGTTTAAAGTGTTTTTATTAGATCTAACAAAATAACACCTTTATCTGTTATCGCCACAGTTACAATCAATCTTTTAAATACTACTAGTACTATAAAAAAAAAATTTTCCCAAAATTATAAATCAAAATGTACATCCAGATCATATTCCAATGAGAATCAAAAGATAAGTCAATATCAGCTTATTCAAGTGAAATGCTTTTATATCATAGATGGGTAGATGGTACTTTAACATACTTGAAAATTCCTTAATAATAGTAAACAGAATGATAAGAGGATTTAACATATTTATAGAAGCTCAAGGAGAAAACTACATTAGTTAGTCGATACTAATCATGAAGGTAACAGTTTTAATCGTATGCCTTCTCTCTACGAGGTAAATTATACTAGTTTTTACTTTCCAATATTTGCCTTACTAGAAGTAACGCTACATGTTTCCCAGTTTGGCAGAGGACCCAATCAACACCCGGTACTTCCCCAAAGACTTCAAATTCGGTGTGGCAAACGCAGCCACCCAGATCGAAGGAGGCTGGAACGAGGATGGCAAGGGAGAAACCATCTGGGACTACTGGGCCCACAATTACCCAGAGAAAATTACCGACCGCTCCACTCCAGATATCGCTTGCGACTCCTACCACAAATACAAAGAAGACGTAGCTCTGGTAAAAGCCATGGGCCTGGACTACTATCGTCTCTCAATTGCTTGGTCCAGGATTTTACCGACTGGCCACCCCGACAAGATAAACCAAGCCGGTGTGCGATACTACAAGAATCTATTCGCAGAACTGAAAAAAGCCGAGGTGGAGCCCATGGTAACGCTTTACCACTGGGATTTGCCGCAGCCTCTCCAAGATGAATACGGAGGTTGGCTGAATGAAACGGTGGTGGATCTCTTCGCGGAATATGCGAAAATTTGCTTTGAACTCTTCCAGGATGACGTGAAGATGTGGATCACCATCAACGAACCGAAACAGGTGTGCCATGACGGATATGGTACCGGCGGTGCTGCACCTGGAGTTGTTTCGAATGGTGTGGGGGAATATGTGTGTGCTAAGAATATTCTTTTGGCCCATGCCAAAGCGTATCACGTACATGATGATGAGTTTAGAGCAAAAAATCAAGGTAATTGTTCAAAAATCGATGAATATTTATTAAAAGTTGCTTTTTACAGGAAGAATAGCTATGGTCATTGATACTACGTGGTATGAACCAGGAAGTGACAGTGAAGAAGATCAGGAAGCCTCAGAAAGAATTGTTCAATTCATGGTAAGGTGAAAAGTTTTTTATAGCCCACATTCGATGTAGGCCATCTACTGTCTACAATTTCAATTACACCACGCCATCTACATATGAACACTGTTTCAGTTAGGACTATATGGGAATCCCATCTTCAACGGAAACTGGCCCCAGGTGGTGATAGACCGTGTAGCCTTGCGTAGCGAACAAGAGGGCTTCGCAACGTCTAGACTTCCTATGTTAACAGATGAGGAAATCGCTTACATCAAGGGCACCTACGACTACTTGGCCTTGAACCACTATGCTACTAATATGGTGAACGCGACTACAGAAGCAGCAATTGGAGATCCCAGTTTTGGAACAGATATTAATGTTGTGACCTGGAGGCAGCCAGATTGGCCCAGTGGTTCTTGGAGCTGGTTTGCTGTAAGTTTTCTTCGGAGTAGAGGTAATGAAATATAATTTATTTTTTAATAGGTCGTGCCTTGGGGACTTAGACACTTACTCGTGTGGTTGAAGAAAACTTACGGCAACCAAGAGATCGTGATCACTGAAAACGGCCTTTCTGACAATACCGGTACACTGGAGGATGATGACAGAATTTCGTATTACCAGGTATACGGAAAGCCAAGCAATAAAAGATATGTGTTTAATTACGTTTAAAACTATGTTTTTAGGGCTATCTAAGTGCATGCTTGGACGCCATCTATGAGGATGGCGTAAATTTAACCACTTACACTGCTTGGAGCATTATAGACGATTGGGAATGGGGTGGTGGTTATACGTAAGTCTAAAGTCTAGTCGTCGTTTAATAACATGACAATAATTTTAAGGAAGAAGTTTAATACGTACCTATTTTCAATTATTTGCAGATCTTTTTTGGGCATGTATCGCGTTAATTTTACCGACCCTGAAAGAACTAGAACTCCAAGAAAATCTGCAGCTTGGTTCACCAACATGGTCAAGACTAGATGTTTAGTAGACATTTGTACCGAATAAAATGTAGATGATTTATTTAAACATACATTTTGACTACAATTTATTAAAAAATCACTGTCAATTCAATGCTGTTTTAAATACAAAATAAAGAGTACATTACAAAAATCTATTTATTTTTCTTGAAAACCCAACAAAAACAACTTATGATACGGCTATGTTTTGACAAGATTCTAGAGATGTGTAGTTCGTGAACGAATAGTTGAAAAGAATTATTCACTTCCAACGAACTGAACGAACTGTTTCATCATTCTTTCAATGTATAGTTCGTTTTGAACTGCGAACGTGCGCGTGCGTCTAGCTAGAATGTATGTACTATGTTCATAGGTTGAAACCTCAGAGTAATAAATAAAGGGGAGGCCGCATTCCCTATTTCAGTACACAGTGTAAACATGTAACCTCAACCTATTGTATGTTGATAAACAAATGATACATAAGTAAACACAATGGTCCCTGGTACAGTGGCGTACCGAGTTTAGGTTTAAAATCTATCATAATATAAGGAAACCATAAAAATTACACTTTTTAATAGAATAAAATCAGAAGTGCTCGATTATTTAAGCTTTCATGTGTAATAAATAGACAATAAATAGGAAAAAGTTAATGGTTTCTTCAAAATCTATAATTAATATTTTAAAAACATTTCCAGAACAAAAGAGTGACTAAAGAAAACTCCTCGATTGAAACTATCATTATACTATAGCTATAGCAATGTCATTGCCTACTATTAATTCTATTATTTCATAGTAGTTCTCGATTACTGGAAGAACATTTATTAAAATAAATAATTTAAATAAAACTACAAGAAAAGGAGCAAAAATATATTTAATTAAAATCTGCTGGAATATAAACAATGCAAAGAAAACAAAACATATTTGTACTAAAAGTAACGGAAAAATGAATTTACATTGAACAACATTTAATCGTATGGGAAAATAAGCATGTTTTAAATGTACGCAACAAAAATAA
>NW_019416536.1:0-57400 GCF_000390285.2 Anoplophora glabripennis | reverse complement strand
CCCTCCCCTCCCGCGCTAGCCTAAGGGCCACCTTAGCAAAGCGCATCCCAGGCTGCATAGCCGCACTACCCTACCCAACCATACCACACATAAACATGACACTACCCCCGGGGTTTACACAGACGAGCCGGCGAAGCAAGAAGAGCGCCAGAAGAAAGGGCCCTAGCCGGCGGGGCCCAGCCAGGACAAAAGGAGGTCCCACAAAGCGCCTACACCGGCCGCATTTGCGGTCGGGGTAGACGACGGATGGGGCCCACCTACGAAGGCTGTCCAGGCCTACACGAGATGTGGCAACATAAAGAGGGATAATCCCCCTCGATCCCAAATCATTGAGGCCAATTTCTAGCCATGGAATAATGGCGCGGCGCGGCTTCGACAAAAACAAACCATTGCCGCTGCCGCTGTCAGGTGTCGATGCTGAGCTGAGCAGCTCATTCGTGGTGGGGAAGATAGATAGTAAAATTGAGTCAAGGCAAAAGAACTACAGTTCATTTCGAACTGTAAAAATGAACTATTCTTTGAAGTGAGTAGTTCATAAACGAACTATTCAGCAAAGTGAACTGCAACGCCCATCTCTACAAGATTCGACTTGTTTAATACATTTTATACTAGTTTACTGAGCTCGTTATACAGAACTGGAAAGCGCATTTTATTACGGTTTGGTAAAGAAATAACAATGTTTAGAATTGAATGCACTATTCTGATTCATTTCAATTGGATGACATGGTTTATGCAAGTAATTTTATCCAACAGAACGAAAGGAAAAGGAGAAGATAGTTCTAATCTAGTATCTCACTTTTGTATTCTGTAATTTTGACATAATTCCTGTTCTGTAATAGCCAACATAGACTTATCAATATAACTAAATTTAAATATTCAAAATGAAGTTTTTTATGCTTTAGAATTTTATTAAATTCTACTCTTCAATAAATAGTATAATAAGATGATAAGTATAATAAGCCTGTAAACCACTTTTTGGGATTGTATTTCTTTATGGACTCGAAGAATGGACACTGACTAAAATATAAACTAAACGATATAGAGGAATAAACTCCCATAATAGTTTTAAGTTGGTTACCCTTACCTTACCACATCTTCCCGGGTTTTTGTTTATCACAATTCACAAACACGTAATTTGCTTGATTAGCACTACCGGTCTGTTGATGAGCGTCACTCGTTAGTTTGAGTTTGAGCATAGATAATAGTTTGAGTTTGACTGCAATAGAAGCTTGAGTGTCGTAAACCAAAAATATTTGTACTTTTAAAACACCTTAAATAGTAAAATGGATTTTCCATATAGGGCTGAGTATGCCAAATCTAGCCGTTCAGGATGTAAGGGGTGTAGAACTACGATTCAGCAGGGTGATCTCAGACTTGCTGTTATGGTGCAGGTAAGTACCACAATATACCCATGTTTTGAAAAATTATGCAATGGATATATAGATAAATAAATCAAAATAGAGACAAACCGAATAGAAAGAAAACAGTTTCATATACATTTTTTTAGTCCCCCATGTTTGATGGAAAAGTTACTCAGTGGTATCACATGAAGTGTTTCTTCAAGAAACAGAGACCCAAAACAACAGACGACATAGAACATTTCGAGTCTCTCCGTGTCTCAGATCAAGACAATATTAAGAGTCAAGTAGGTGTCTCTTCAATAGCCATTGTACCGGATAAGAAGGGCAAGAAGCGTGCCGGAGATGCAGCACTGAAAAATGCTGCATTGAAAGATTTTAAGATAGAATATTCCAAATCTGGCCGTGCTACGTGTAGGGGTTGCGAACAGAAAATTTTAAAAGATGAGGTATTTTTTGTTTCATTTTTGATTACCTTCATTATCTCTTATAACTTTATATTTGATATTCAAAATTCAAAATTTAAGTCTCATCTTTTTCATTAATTAAAGATGAGGAAGCTGACGTTCTCATTTTGTTTCTTGGAACTTGTCGGGTTTGAATCTAAGTGGTCTGATATCAATTGGTTTTATATAACATTTTTAGATTCGCATATCAAAAAAAGATTTCGATACCGAAGTGGGCAAGAAATATGGGGGTCAAGACATGTGGCACCACGTCACTTGTTTTGCTCAATTAAGATCAGAACTAGCCTTTTTTGAGTGCGGGGATAAATTGCCCGGGTTTAAAAGCCTGAAAAAGGAGGATCAAGCGGTGGTTAAAAAAGAAATCCCGTGAGTTGTACCCATCTTAAAAATTATCAATCGGCAATAATTTCTTTTTTCTTTTAGAGCGATAAAGCAAGAAGATGTTCCCGATGCGAAGAAAATAAAGACTGAAGATTTTGAAGAGAACGATCCTAACGAGAAAGAATATCGGCGACAGAATAAAATCATGTTTGATTACAGGGATCAATTAAAGAACCAATTGAAGCCGAGTGAACTCGAGGAGCTGTTGGAACATAATAAGCAGCAGCCAAGTAAAGGAAAAGACGAGGTAACTGTTATAAAATATATACGAACAGGTCCGTACGAAGAATTAAAATATATTTTTCAGCTGCTGGACCAACTTGCAGATGCGATGTCATTCGGCGCACTTAAACCCTGCCCGAAATGTAAAAGGGGTCAATTGAAATTCAACAAAATAGGATACGTGTGTACTGGGGACTTGACGGAATGGACAAAGTGTTCCAATGTGGAGAAGGAACCGAAAAGGACTGCTTTCAAGGTGCCGGAGGTGTTGAAGGAAAAGTACCATTTCTTGAAGGCCTATAAGTATGTACCCTGCAAGAGGGTTATTAAAGAAGTTCATTCGACAGTGACTCTGAAAAAGGATGTTAAAGAGGAAGAGTCTGAGTGAGTACTGTAAAAAACATTATTTTGCTTTATGTTTATATTTTTTTTTTACATAGACCCAAAGTGAAGCGGGCATTGCCGTCACTCTACGACATGGAATTCGTGATTGTCGGACATCCCTCTAAAAGCAAGGATGAAATTAAGAAACTAGTGACCTCTATGGGCGGCAAAGTAACCACAAAAATAAAAGAATCTGTGATGGCCGTGATTTCGACCGCAGAGGAAGTAGAGAAAATGGGTGCTAGGATGCTGGAAGTGGAAAGGTGCCAGATCCACGTCGTGCCGGACGATTTCCTTGACGAGGCCAAGGACAATGCGGGCAAAATCCCGGATTTGATCATCAAGAAAAGTCTCTGCAACTGGGGTGCAGACGTGAGTACAAAACGTTTTCCTTCAAGGTCATTTATCACAAATTTTTTAGTTTTTCAATTATTGCAACAATTTACCTGTTTTTCTGTAGTACGTAAGTCGAGTACGATTCCAGAGGTTCTCAATAAGTTTAAAAAATTTCGATTATTATAAAGTCTATTAATGTTTATCAGCCTACCACTCGTGTACCATCGGCGCCTTCGACGAGCAGCTCTAAATCCAAGTCGGGCAGCAGGTATACCAGTTCCGTGCCCAGCAAAGTAAAACTGAAGCTCAAGGGAGGCGTTGCTGTCGATCCCGACTCGGGACTTGAGGATGTCGCGCACGTCTACCTGGAGGGCCAGGACAAGTACACCGTTACTCTGGGCCTCACCGACATTCAGAGCAAGAAGAATAGTTATTACAAGTTGCAGCTGCTGGCCGCCGACAGGGGCAATCAGTACTGGCTGTTCCGATCCTGGGGCAGAATAGGGACCACTATCGGAGGTCAGTTAATTTTGGATTCGAATGCATTCTTATATATTAAAAGGTGCAGGTGGTTTTTTTTGCTAGCCACCATCAAGTTTGGTCAAAGGACCAATTTTCAAGATCGTTTTTGGAAATGCGTCCTGCTTTTGACTTGCAATTAGTACTAGAATAATCGTTTGCGTTTTTATTTCATATTTCCGGAGAGATAAAGAAACCATTTTATTTCTCTTGTAGGCAACAAAGTGGAACCGATGTCGACTCTCGTCGAGGCCAAGAAGCAATTCCGGTCGTTTTACGAAGCGAAAACCGGTAACGCGTGGGAGCAGCATAATTTCTTTGTCAAGGTACCAGGTAGGATGTGCCCCATCGACGTGGATTACGGTGACATGGACCAGATCAATCTGGACATCGTGGAGGCCGATTCGAACCTCCCCAAACCCGTGCAGGACCTGATGAGACTTATATTCGATATCAACTCCATGAAGAAGCTCATGGCGGAGTTCGAACTGGACATGGAGAAGATGCCGTTGGGCAAGCTGAGCAGCGCACAGATACGTAAGGCCTTTGCGGTGCTGGGCGAGCTGCAGCAGTTGATAGATTCGGGAAATCCCGACGAGATGCAGCTACTCGACGCCACTAACAGGTTTTATACGTTTATTCCGCATTCGTTCGGTGTAGACGATCCGCCTATACTGAGAGACTCGGAAGTTATTAAGGTCAGTTTAACATCGACAAACTTGTTTTTTCAATTATCAGTTATTTGCAGGCATAAATCGTACACATTGTATATATTTTTCTTTAAACTATTAATATTGTTTTAATTTATCGAATTTCAGCAAAAACTGGAGATGTTGGACAGCTTAACAGAAATGGAGATCGCTTACAACTTGATGAAATCATCAGGATCCGAGCACACAGTAGACAGCTACTACAAGCAACTCAACACGGAAATAGACGTTTTGGACCGCGAATCCGAGGAGTTCACGATCATCCAAGAGTACGTCACGAACACTCACGCCGCCACCCATTCCAGTTACACGTTGGAAATCGAGGAAGTCTACATAGTCAAGCGGGAGGGCGAGGACAAGCGATTCAAGCCCTTCCGCAAGTTGCACAACCACAAACTGTTGTGGCACGGTTCTCGGGTGACCAACTTCGCTGGTATCCTGTCGCAGGGGTTGAGAATCGCGCCTCCCGAGGCTCCCGTCACCGGTTACATGTTCGGTAAAGGCGTGTACTTTGCCGACATGGTGTCCAAGTCTGCGAATTACTGTAACACGACCGTCACGGCGCCTACCGGACTGTTATTGCTGTGTGACGTCGCTCTGGGCAGTGTAAGTGCTTGTACATGGGGCGGAACGGGTTTTAATGGAGAAGCTTCGCCAGACGGCAGGATGTACGGTTTTTGGCAAATACTGGCATAGATTTTTTTTAAATAAAGCGTTAATTATCAAGAAAAAACATCGAGAACATATTCAACGTCCCTATACTTTTTGAAAATGATGAAAATTTTTATTATTTTCTCAAAAATGCTCAATTATTTCTGATTTTCTCAAGAATGCTCTCTAAATGCTCAATATTTCTTAATATTTGCAAAACGTACCATAATGACCCGCATGTGAGGTAAACTATTTCGAATTTTTTATTTCCTGGAATAGCGGACATAAATAAAATTCTTCCACAGAAACGTGTACGGTTCATGGATTTTTCTCCCGTCTTCAGAGATTTTACGAAAATTTATCAATGCGAATCTTGAAAACGAAGCGTTCTGCATATCAGTGTTCTGCCACGGTGGAGTTTTTCGATTCAAACTCGTTGCATCCTGTGCGACTATTAAGGATTTGCGGCGAAGCACCAAAAATTTTTATTTTCAGATGTACGAGCTGTTCCATTCGAAGTATATAGAGAAATTGCCCAAAGGGAAGCACAGCACGAAAGGCGTGGGTGGCACGGAGCCCGATCCGACCGGTTTTAAGACCTTACACGACATCGAAGTACCGGCAGGGAAAGGAATCAGGAATTCCTCTATCAACACGTCGTTGCTGTACAACGAGTATCCTTTTACCTAGACGATTATTTTTTTTTTTAAAGTTAGGCAAGATAACGGTGATTTTCCTCAACACGTTTTTCCAGGTACGTCGTATACGACGTCGCCCAGGTCAATGTTAAATATTTGTTGAAAGTTAACTTCAAGTACAAGTACTAATACCTCAAACGGGTCTACGTAGCGCTTAAGATTGGAAAAGTGGAATGTTTCTTCACACTGATAATAATAGTTAAGTATATCCTGTTTTCGTTTGTTCTTATGTTATTTAACTTTGATATATGTATGTTCGCTTGTATTTTTGTAATAAAATATCTAAATTAGTAATGTGCTGTGTTTATAAAATTTGGAAATACAAGATCGTTGGGCGAGACTTGAATTAGAGAGAAATTCCTTTGTTATTTTAAAATGCAGCAGTTAACGGACTCCCAAAACATCGTGATGTGTTCTATCACATTCTTGTGGACGATTTGTAAAAAAGTTTAGGGTTTCTGGAAAATTACCACCTCTGGACAATAAAACAAATGTTCCTTCTTGCATAATTTGACTACTTTATTGTAAAATCTAAGATAGAAAAATGACAATGTTCATTATGCTCAGAAACAAACAAACAAAATTTAAAGAGCAAGGCAAGACGTAGTTTACAATGGTGTAGTTTCAATTTAGGGCAATATACAAATGTAAAGGTGAACCACATTCATTTGAGCCCTGAGGGTAGGATGCGCAGTGGCAAAGTACTGGAGTGGGGGGGACTATTAGACCGATCGAAATAACTCATTTAGAGGGAAAAAAAAAGAAAATTGTTACCTGGACTTTATAAGTGGAAACGATAAAGGGGCTTATAATAAACGAAAGAAAAATAAATGTGTGAGCAGGGGTGGCGGAGAGTTGATTTAGGGCTGCAGTCGGCAACTGGCGGACTGCGGTCCAGATCCGGACCGCGGAAGGTAAAAAACGACTGCCAAAAATGTTTTGAAAGTATAATCATTCAAATTATTTAAAAAATATATTTTTCTATAGATATCATTATCATCATCATGTCATGTTGTCATATTATCATTTTTTAATGGTTAGTAGGTCGGTAAAAAAACTGACTCAAGACCGCAAATGTAATTTCTCCCATTGATTTTTGAATGCAAATTGCTATTCTATTGAATTCATATAATTTTGTGAGTGCAAATTAAAACAAAAAGATTAGTAAAGAATATGAGGTTTTTTCTGGACCTCGTTAAAAATTTTCAAAAGTATCCGGACTCCACCTAAAATTACTTGCCGACCCTTGATTTAGGGGGTTGAAAAGTTGTGAAAAATTGTATCATTGGGATTAGGTGAAAGTTGACATCAAACAAAAAAGTCTTCCATACAGTTGTAGATCATGCAAAAATCTACAACATTTGTAGAGGTCACTTTTTAAGTAACCTCAAAATTTCCGAGAAAAATGCAAAAAACAGGTTTTTTTCTTATTTTTCGTTTTTTATTTCTCATTTCTGCAAAAATAATTTAATTTTGACGAAACTTGGTGAGAGTATACCTTTCTGTGTCTGTCTTAAATAATCGCAAATTTTTTTACATAAAAAAATCAAGTTTCCGAAACACTTTTCAACGAAAAATTCTACTTAAATCATCGTACAGAGTTCTGTCGGTGATCATTTTTTTCGTTTTGATATATACTTTTTGGTGAAATAAAAAAATCTGTAATCACAATTCAATTCAGTTACAATATCATCAAAATTAAAAATGACTAGATTTTGTCATAAAAATAGCAGCAACGTATTTAAAAAAATTAACCTGATGATGGCCCCTCGAAGACGAAACGTCGGATTGCAAAAATGTTGATGCCATTGGACGAAGCGAAAAAAGTGGCAATGTAAATATGCAAATTATTTTAAAATTCGTTTTCAAATAAAGCCAGAAAAAAAATAAAATGATTGCAAAATTTCAGGTTTTGTGTCAACAGTACTTTGCAGTTAATACTTTGTATTGCTGAAATCTCAAATCAACCAGAGATAATTTATCATTTGTGCATTTGTAATTCAAACTTAGATGTTTATAGCAATACCTACTGTACAAAAATAAAGTTTTGGGTCAAACAATGAGACAGTCTTCTTTGTATTTTTTTCCGTAGAATGAATGGTGTAGTCAGTTTTTGAATTTTTTTTTTAATTTAAACAAATTATCAATTACTGAAAAATTCATTGTTGCGTCAGTTTTTATTTTTTTTGCATTTTTGAGCACGTTTTTGAACTGTGATTAAGTTTTTTCATTTCACCAAAAAGTATATGTTAAAACGAAAAAAATGATAACTGACAGAACTCTGTACAATGATTTTCCTTAAAAAAAAAAGTGTTTCAGACCTGAAAAAAATGAATATCTCGGAAACTTCTTGATTTTTTATCTGAAAAAATGTGTGGTTGTTTAAGACACAGAAAGGTATACTTTCATCAAGTTTCGTCAAAATTAAGTTATTTTTCCGGAAATGAGAAATAAAAAATTAAAAATCGGAGAAAAAACTCGCATTTTTCTCGTAAATTTTGAGGTTAACGTAAAAAGTGACCTCTACAAAAGTTGTAGATTTTTGTATGATCTACAACTTCTGTATGGGATACTTTTTTGTTTGACGTCAATTTATGCCAGAAATCCCAATGATACAATTTCTGAACTTCCCAAATCAACCCTCCGCCACCCCTGCTCACGCATTTACTTTTTTTTAGGTTGTTTATAAGCCCATTTACCATTTCCACTTATAAAAGTCCAAGCAACAATTTTTTTTTCTCCAAGTGTAATTTGGTTGGACTATATGGCCAAAGCATATGAAAACCAGCAAATTCATACGAGTGGAAATCGTAAAACGGTTATACCAGGCTACACATTGTTTTCAGTTTGCAGAGGCCCACCGCAATTTGCCAGTTGCTTAAAAAAAAATTTAGATATACATACGTGTTAAAATAAATAAAATGTTTTCTAACAATTCAGACGATACATTTTTATTACGGCCCTGATCAGCAGTTCTCCGGGTTCACCGAAAATGGCTAAATGAGATCAATATGCCGACAGCGGAGTGCAGCAGCTGGTTTACATAAACTGTGCTACAGGTTTATCTGCTGCGCTCACTATTTCATTTGCGCTTTTCAGGGCTCAAGTGAAATTTGTATGGTTTTATACGGAATAAGTACAAAGAGAATCTAATATCCTTGACTCGTCATGAGGACTACTACTGAATTAAAAGAAAGTTCACAAAAAATATACAAGATCCAAAGATAGAGAATATCATACAGTAACTCCTGAAAATGCAAATATTACAACCATTACAGGTATCAAGAAGGTGCATATTTTTTAATTTCTTTAACAATAAAACATGTTAAGAAAACCAATTAATTAAAAATTTAGTGTTTTTATTTAATTCGGTATTTATGTCGCATTGGAAAGAAAAATAACAGTTAACATTTTTCTCCTCACTGCTGCAGAAATGTCAAATAAAAACGGTAACAAAAAATGCCACAAATAAATAATTAGACAATAATCAAAAAGTATAAAGCACTATTACGTACGAGGAAATAGTTGTTTGTACTTTATTTCACCCTGAAAAACTTCGCATAATCTCAAGAGTTTGTTGTAATCGTTAACAGACTTCCACCTGCAAGCGCAATACAATTCGCATTCTTGTAATATCATAATGACACGGTATTTCTTTACATCATTCGCCAAGTTACAATTAACGAGAAACTAGTATAGATATTGCGTTTTCACAATATCATGATACCATAAGAACGTGCCTTCTACCGTGCCTATTTGCGGAAGCTTTAAAGCATAAAAATACTCTGTGTTTCAGTGACGATGACATAATAAATGACAAATTTCAATATTTCGAATACATTAAATCTTTACTCGATGTTTTAGTGTTTTTTTTTGGGTATTTTGCCACTGCAAATTAGATATTAAAATATAAACCCATTTATCCGTAAGAATCAGTCGTGATTTTAGCAAACTCATTAATTGAAGCAGTCATTATTTAATACAGTCTTCCTACATGATTACAAGCCACGTGACTAGTGATTTTGTTTGAAACGGTAATTTTATTTCCTTCGCGTTGGTAATTGATAGAATTAAAAATTATTAATCAGTAAGATCAAGATTATGTTAAAACACAACATTCTGTTTCACAGGCTCATGATTGGTGTAATCGGCGATTGTAATATCTCGATCGTAGATGCAACAGTTTGTCATTGTTCACCATAAATGAATTCACAGAACCAATGTGCAATATTGGTTGCCTAAGCTCGACGGTCATGTGGCTTGTAATCATTTATGATTTTTATGTTCCATGACAAAAAACATCAAATGAAATTTGTGGAAGAAAAATTAAAGTAGAGATTGCTAACCCTGAGATTTCGAAAAAGGACTAATTATATCTAACATTTGAATTTGAAAGTCTATGTTTAATTTTTTATTTAATTTGCAGTACAGAGAAATACCCCAAAATAAAAAAGAACTACATACTTAAGGAAAACCACAAATACATACTTTCAGACAATATAACATGTCCGTTTTACAACAAACCCCGTGCAAAAAAACTAACCTTCCTTAGCCAAATGCCAATTTATTTAACAATTCACATTATCATCGATCTGGACAATTTTATCTGTGAACTGTATCAGCCCCCAGTTGCCCGTTTCCATCCATTTGGGATCCTGGGCCTCTATTTTTTCCGCCACCCCCTCTTCCAGCCCACAAACGATATCCGCTTTAACCGTTCGTAAAATGCAGAGTTTCGTCGGGTTGAAACCCTGCAAACCGTCGTCGATGGATGTAGCAGGGTCCCAGTTACGCTCCCCGAATAACTTCCGGTAGTTCAAGTCGCCTTTGAAGAAAGCCACCTTAGCTTCGGCTAACTGTCTGTATAAAATCGGATCTACTTTTGCCATGTAAGTAAATTCGAAGGGCAAAGTCCAAAAATGACTTTCCATTATTTGCCAGGTGCCTCTTTCCACGTAATCCGACCATCGTTCGCCTAACGATTTCAGCGATTGATTTCCGTTGTCTTTTAACTGTTCTAGAGTCCACTTGAAATCGGGTGTTGTCACGTCGGATATGAACCAGGGTATAGTTTTCACGTAAATCCGGACCTTGGAAGCTAAGCTTTTCGAAATTATATAGTCCGCTAGACACAAGTCTGTGAATACTTCATAGCCGCTATTATCGAGGACAATATCTGAAATAAAAACAGTTTTAGCAGTGATTAATAGTTCATCAAGGATATCATCTTACCTATTATGGTATATGAGAAACTGGTATCGGAAACTGCTTCCCAAATCTTTCTCGAGTGGTCACACAGTATGAAAGGATCCAAGGCAGTTGTATTGAAAAGCATTTTATGATCTTCTACTTGTCCTAATGATAACGATAGATCACATTTGTTACCCCACAAATTTAACTAAAAAGAATCACGGATTTGGTAATTATCGAACAATTATCATTGAAAAGGATAAACCTACTTTTAACAAAGAAATGAATTCCTCCATATTTGCATCCAATGAGTTTTCTACAATGTTTAAAATGTACTCTCCCATCTGTCGGATTAAGGGTAAAGCTGTTCTGTAAGCATTTTCTTTTTGACCGCAAAATGGGTCGTAAGTATTTAATAAACTCCTAAAAAAAACTTGTTTATGTCACCTATAGAAACAGGGAAATATTATACTTATAGTTAGCTGATACATTAAAACGAAACCAACTCAAATTTTTTTATTACTCACGTTTGTTCAAAAATTTGTCTCAATCTCCTATACATATAGCATTCCGTCAATAACCAAATAGTATGGAAATGTGTAGGTTGACCGTCTTGTTCAGTTAATGTCGTTATATACTCATTATATATCTTGGCATCTGGCTCTTCACTGGTTAAAAGTTTCAGAGGTTTATTTGTTTGAATCTCGTACTTAAACTCGGATAGTTCTCCTATTACGGTTTTGAGTTCTTCTTGAGCTTCCTGTAAGGTCTCTTTATATATAAACTTGGCAAAAACAAATTGTAGGTATACTTACTTTTCCGTATTGATCGACAATTATATTTTTGCTTCTTACCAAGTTATCGATAAGGGATGTGAGAATAATTGGCATCCGATTCTTCACAGTGTAAAATGCAAAGCTCCTATTTAAAAATGTTAATTTGTATCTATGTAAAAAAATGTATTTCTGTTTAGTTACCTTTTGTAAAACGCCGTTAAATAGACATTCCTTGGAGTTTTTATATCCATTGTTCTACATGAGTTACATTCACACATTTCAAAAAATAAATTTAAATTAATGGCAAGTAATTAATTGTAAAGTGAAGGTGTTTCATGCACATTTATTATATTCACAGAAATCACAGAGTATATTCACTTACTTACATATCAAAATTATGACCTTTACTATCTATACACGGTTAATTTTAAGGTCAAATTTGTATACGTCAGTGTAATAATTAAAATTATAAATTAGTTTTTAGCAGGGAGATGCACATAAAATTAATTTTATCTAATACAGATTCACAATCACAATTTATTTGGTTATGTTTCCCTGTGTCCCTCAATTATTTATAAATGTATGCATGCCCATTTTGGTGAATAAAATGACAAATGTCACTTTTAAATTTGCCGCTTTTTACTAAACTTAAATAACTGAAGAAGAAGAAGAGAATCTAACCCAACTTAGTTTTCTAATTTTGAAGTTTTCAAAAGAGATACTTTTATTTATGTTTACTGTTATGGACGTTATTACTAGATAGTACAGGAAATAATTTAGTCATCATGACTACTCCAGGAAGTGCTATGGACTCTCTAAGTGCGGCATTGAAATGTAATATAATCCCAAATCAGGAATATTTACTTCAGGGTTCAGTTCTCGATCAATATGTAGAAGTATTGCTCCACCGCCTCAGAGGACTGTGTGACAACGTGGACAGCGGTCCTGAATCCTTCCACGATCACGAGTTATGCTTTACACTAAGAGCTACGAATCCTTCAGGAGCACCTATGGTGTTACCGCTGAGAGTAAGGCGAGCTCTGGATGTTAACGATGCCCCATTTCAACTGCGATATGTGGGTCAACAAGAATTAGGAGATAAAAATAGGCCTACCGTAGTTCGTTCTAGTATCGATATGGCTTGCAGTTCTACAATAGTTGAATTTTTAACGGAACTTGGCTGTAGATTGGATTTTGAGTACATCGCCAGGGGTTACATGTTTAGAAAAGGAAGGATGAAGATAACCGTGTCCAAAATATTTAAAATGGGTGGAAACAAGCCAGGTGAAGGGGTGGAACCTATTTCACAGAGTTATTTGGTGGAACTCTCTGTTCTGGCTCCGTCTGGACAAGACGCGATTGGCGAAGATATGCGAGTGTTTGCCGAACAGTTACGGCCACTTGTGCAGTTAGAGAAAATTGATTATAAGCGTCTGGGGAACATGATGTGAATAGGCATATTTGTAATATTTTTATATTTGTGTGTATAGTATTAATTTTATAAATAAACAAATTCTCTTTGCTTCTTCCAACAACGCAGCTTTTAGCCTTTTATAAATTATACCTGTTCCTTAAAAAAACACAAATGAGCAAATTCGGTATTCCATAATTAATATTTCATTAAACCATGTACAAATCGGATTATAAACTTAGCTTTTCTGCTCATATAAAGAAAATTAAATCAACCGCAAAAAAGTGTTGGGTTTTATAAGCAAAAATTGTGAACCAAACTCGAACAATTATTATGAATAGAATGTCTTTCTTTTTTCTTTCTTTTGTATTGTATTTATTTTATTTTTATTTAAATTTTAGTAATAAATTTTTACTTAATTTGTTGTTTAAGTGGAGAAAAAAGTATGTATAACGATTTAAAACAAAGCTTTTATTAATCAATCTCTTCACTGCTTCCTTCAGTATTAGCCGGAGGATTAACGGAGGTGCTCTCGCTATCCACCTCTGTTATCGTATCAAGATCGTCGAGTCTAAGGGCTAAATCGTTCTTATCATCAGCCTTTGTCATTTTGAAAGTGTAGCAATTGTCCCCGTAATCGTCACCCTCTCGTTGCTGCTCTGCAAGCTTAGTAAGGTAGAGATCGTAGGGATCCTGATAGCGGCCGATGAAGTCTGATTCTCTTACGTCCATTTCCTCTGCTTTACTCTCGGTGGTAGTTGGTGTAGTCGCCTCGGTGGACGATTGTGGAGAAGTTGGCTTAGAATACTCTGAAAATAATATTTCAAATTCAGTGATTAGTGAAGTTAGCAATGCCACGCCTTACCTATTTTAGGTAGATCCTCGAATTTGGAGTAGATTGTGTTGTGAATGGTTTTCAAGTTCTCCCTCTGCTGTTGGCGGATCCTGTTTCGGATCAAATTTTTTTGTACCTCGGGCACTACAAAATGATGGACCATGTCTGCTATTATTTCATCCTGCTGGTCTACAGAAATACTTTTAGATCTACAACAAAACGGTTATATATACGGTTCTTTATATACTTTGAAATGACTTATTTCGTAGTAAATTGCTGCATCGAGACATACTTACGCTTCATAAGCCTCGTTTGTCTCTCTCTCGATCCTATCTGCCAGCTTCGTAACGTATTCCCTCGCCTCCTCCTTAGAGGCAAACTCCATCCCCTCCGTGATTATATCTTGCAGGTACATGTCCACAGAGTCCTGAGTCACCTTGACGATCTGCCTGAACATCTCATCGTGCTCCCTTCTCCTCCTCAATTCCTTCTGTCTCCTTCCCGCTTCCGCTGCTTCCCTGACGTAACGCTCTCTCTCGTTCACCAAGCACATGGCGTGGGCCTTTCGCTCCTCCAAAAGTCGCCGTAGCTCCTTGTTGAGAAAGTCCAAGAGGGTGCCCACTATAGACCCCTGGAGTCTGCCCAGCGTACCTTCGAGTCTTAGCACCTGGTAAATAGAAGTGTTAAAGTTTTTATCTTGTCTGTTTTATCATTACGTGGATGGAGAAATATTTACTTACCATGTCCCTCTGCACCAATTCTTCCCTTTGCTGCGCCTTTACCCTGAGTTTTTCTTTCCTCCTTAACTCTTTCTCTTTTTTCAGGAAACCTACTGTATACCTCAACTCTTGTATAAGCTCTTTACACGTATCTCTACCTTCGTAAATCTAAAAATATAGCTTTGGTAGTATGTGGCAAGTTTTTTTATACAGAAAGCGGTCGTGTACAAATCTCTAAAAAGCTCTCACACTGTTACTAAAGTATTTATTTTAAATATTCGGTGAACTAATCTCAGTCGCTGTCCCTACCATCATTTGGGTGGCACGACCTCTGATGATGCTCTGCAGAAGAATAACCGACTGGTACTCCTCTTCTTCCATTTCTGTAACACCCTCGACTTCGGGAGTAGGCACGGCGCTAGGCGCTTTCCCTACTTTTCTTCTCAGGAGCACAGGCTGCTTCTCCGTCTCCTTTCGGAAGCCTAGAAAAGAATACTTAAATAAAACGTTAGTATTTTTTTGTTTATTTATACTCTTCATCTCTTCCTGGAGCAGCTTGAGTACAGGCGCAGTCCATTTGGTTTCTTTTATGCATAGTTTCGTTCCAGTGGCTTTCGATGGTAAGTAGTGTTTGTTAATCTTCGTTGCCTGGTCGAGCCACCTCGGTAAAGTGCTAAACTGTTCTACACCTGAAATCAGAATTTACGTAGTCGCGATACCTTGAAGAGAGTATCGAATACACACCTATGAATTGGGCCCTGTATTTCTTCAACCTTTCGTCGATAACTTGGTGCCAACGTTTCGGGTGTTCGCCATGTCGGATAAGAGGAGCGTACAGTTCGGATTTCTTATCAGCGTGCTCGTCGATGATGTTGACTTCATGATACTTCGATACCATGCCCCTTCTGTGAGCATTTAGCTTCCTCAGTTCTTAAAAAAATATATAAACATAGTAATGACTTTTGTTAGTTACTTTGAGTTTTACTTCCTGATAATAACCTCGTGCAGTTTTTTTCCTTATTTTGGCAATTTGCTCTTCCTTCTCAGCTTGCTTAATAGCGATGAAATTATGCAACTTCATGTCAGCCCTCTGGTTTGACTTCTGGAGAATTTCCTCCAACATATTTTCGAGTAGCTCCATCCGCAAGTTTTGGACATCTTGAATTTCCTTATCAAAAAATAATTAATCTCTTAGAGATCTTCTATTATTTACAATATTTACCCTTTCTCTAAAGGCCCACTCGTCCCTTTCTAGGGCCTCCATATAGTCCCTATAATGAGCTAGACTGTTCTCATCATCAGGGTTTGGTTTCATAGTTTTTTCCCACGATGCTTTCATCCTGGCTCTTTCAATCAGTTGCACCTCGTGCATAGCAGCAGGTAAACCGCTTCCTTTAAAGAAAAAGGTAAAATTATTTGAATTTTCAAATTTAAACGTGCTAAATCCTGCTACGACGTCATCTGGCGCAATGTGGAAGCCCGACTAAGATTATGTATGTACATAAAAAGCATAGTAAATCACAAATTTTTCTTTTGGTACCCACCAAATTTTAGAAAATCGAGTTTCAGTATCTCTGGGTCGCCCTGTCCGATCACCACGCACGGGGGTTCCCAGGGTATTGTCTGCGCCTCAGACTCCCTGAACTTGGTCTCCACCTTGACGTTAGTAGTACCGCGCGGCATCTTGCTCTTCAGTTTCTCGTACTTCTCAATGGTGAAGGTGGGGAAGCGCATGTAGGGAAGGGCGTCCTTAGGCGGAAAGTTGATGATGGGGCAGAAGAACTTCGCCCTGTCCGCTCCCGCGACGTCCACGGTTCTCACCAGAGCTGGATCCCGTGGAGGACGCGAGGATTTTTCCGTATACGGCGGGATGGGACGGGACTTCCTGGGCACCAGTTGGACCCTTGGGTGGTTGGGTAAGTCGGAGAACATGTTGGGGAAGATCGGACAGATTTGCTGAAATAATAATAATTTAAAAGTAAAGGCGCCTTTCCACTACGCGAAGTTCGGCGAGCATACTTGATCATAAATCAAAGTTGGCAAGTAGAGCTTGAAGGTCACTCTAGTGCTAAAGCAGAACACCGACTAGTATACCAGCTGAACTTTGTCATGGGGAGAAAAATTAGGAATTTAAACGCCCTACTTACGAATTTGGCCGTAGACATTTTTGCGATTACTGCTGCCTTGTAATGGTCCACTGGTCCAGATACAGTGAAAATAGGATCTAAAATTTGATAATTCAGAAATATAGGGTGTCAAATTTTATATTAAATTAATACAGTAACTGTTCCAATCGCCACCACTGGTTGGCTTAGGGACTTGATATTATACCAATTTGCCAATGATATAACCAGTACACACATACTTCTATCCCCGTACGATACAGTTAGGCAACCAGTCAAACTTATATTTTAATGTACTATATATAGATGGCGACTCTCCTATAAAATATAAAATCCTTGTCCCCTTGTCATTTTTTATTCTATGAACCATGAGTGTCAGAGATTTTATTGTAGTCACCATCTTGTGCTTTATAAACAAATTAATATGTAAAAGCGTTTATTTTACGTAAGCGATATTCTACAATTTTTTTTCCAATTCATGCTTCAGTACAATAACTTTAAGGCTCTGACATATGCGTCACTTTAGTACATAATTACATATATTCTGATAAAAAAAGGATATAAAAGTGATGCCAATTTTAAGTGCTAAATGACATTGTACAATCTAGTATAAATGTTTTACAAACAATTGTGAACATTCAGTATAACGTCGGAGTCAGTCGGTTTGAACGTCATTTATTGGTAATTTTGACACGGAAGTATTTTGATTATAAAGAGAGAGAGAGAAATTATGATCGCTCATGTATTAATGAAATCGATTTATAATTGAAAATATACTTACCGTACACGTAATCGTGTGGTCGATATGGAAAACACCTCAAAGCCATGTTGAGAAGCGGACAGTTACTTTAATAGCCCAGTTAAAAAGTCAATATGACGGGATTTGATGTAAAAAGGCATAGAAACCAACATATTTGATCAATACCCTAGATAAATGATACTATAGATAGGAAACTTGAACAACGCTAACTGTTGACACTTTCTCCAACTTCTATTGCTTTCCTTTTCTAGGAATTATCGGTAATACAGTGAGTTAAATTACCTGTAGCCGGTAAAAGATGCAAGCGCCATCTAGTTGTACGCTCTACAACTATATACATACCTACTCAATATTTGTTTTAGGTATTCTGCCGCCGCTAAATTTAAAATTACATAACAAATCTCACCCTACACAGATCACTCAGAAATTGATTTTGCAAAATAATTTTCACGTAGATAATTTTTTTTTTGTCACCATGAGAAAATAAGTACATTTGATAAAAAGCATTAAAATCACTCAAGCATTAAAGACACTTTTAAATGCTCTAATAGTCTTCCTACTTAAAATAAGAAATAAATTTGATACTGTAACTTTTTAAAATGTTTGTTGAAAAAATTTCAAATTTCATTACATATTTTGAAAAAAAAATAGTGGAAATGATTATAGAGTTTCAGTGCTTTCTATATTGTATTAGCTTTCACGATGAATAAAAAAATATTACAAGTAAATAATTTTACTAAACCAATTTTTTATTAATTCTTGTAATAGAGATTTATTATGCAACTTTAAATTTTTCGTTGTGTTGATATCCATAAAAAAAACTACCTACCTCTGATCACATTTTTTATTAAAAACAAACAAAACAAAACATTTTATTATTAATAAAAAAATGTGATTATGATGATCAGACATTATTATGTTATATAAATAAATGTGAATGAAATATCTAATAAAACACACTAAAAACACAAATAAAACACACACCAACACTCGCCAAACCTAACCAACAATAAACATGAGCAATAAGAAAGAATGACATGAAATGATTCATAATTGCAATTGTCAAAATTTATTCTACAAAATCTTTGTGGCGACATCTATAGACTCTTTCCCCAACTTGTATATCCATCTCAAGTCACGTGGTTCCCAGTGTCCCCATATTTTCAAGTATAAGTTCTCGGGCCCTGATCAATACCTTGGTGAATAGTTCTAAAGGTCATAGAGATGAAGTATAGAGGATTATTTATGTTTTTATACGACTGACTTGCAAAAGGGGGTTTTGGGCACGGAAAACACGCTCTGAAAACGGTAGTTTGCACACGGTTATGTCATATTTGCACACGCATCTCCATATTGTGATTTTTGTTTGATGTCACCCAAATTGTCACGAAAAAAAATTTGATTTTTGTGGTCTCTGCAGTCGTATAAAAAGTATCGTTTGAAAACCTCTTTGCACACTCGCTCGAGTTGTGGACCTCGCCTTCGGCTCGGTCCACCAATATGTCTCGCTCGTGTGCAGAGTCGTTTTCAAACCTTGTTGTTTAATATACTATTAAATTGTAATATACAGGGTGTCCCAGCATATGTGGCAATTTCTTGGATTTATGCAGGGGACGTTAAAATAACATAAGTTCCTATAAAAATTTTGCAGTAGAGCCCTCTAGAGAACTTGTCTTTATTTTAACGTCCCCTGTATAAATAGACTGCCCATATATTCTGGGACACCCTGTATAGGGTGGGGACATTCAGATGTTTCTTACTGAAAAAAATATGAAGTATACAGGATGTTTCATAATAGAAGGGTGAATTTGGGCATGATTTTAAGTAAAAAAGTTCATAAGTACAGGTTGTTAAACTTCGATAATTTTTCTTTGTATTTAGTTTTTGAGAATGTAGGCTAACTTAGATTACCTGCACCATTAGTCCCGCCTAATAGTTGTCACGATCTACTACAAGGTGACACTTTTTCTGGGGTTGGGCCTCTTTTCAGTCCTCCAAATTCTCTTCTGGTGATATGGTCTTTTTTAGAACAAGGCTCTAATTCCCCATTTAATTTAGAAACTTTTTTGTCTTTTGCAATATGATTCCCTGAACTCGCTAAATTAAAAGCTGGATTTTAAAATCCTCTTAGTAGGTTCCGACAGATAATTTTGTTCTATTAATTTTGATAATCGGTTTTCAAAAATTGCTTCTGCCTACTTAGATAACTATTGTTCAAGTTAAATCTGTGCAAACAGTACTATAAATAAAAAAAAATTAATGGTTATTTTTATTCGACTTGTATCTTTTTTTGATTTCAGTCCTCTTTTGAGCATATTTATATTATTCTCAACGACGGGTTAATCGCTTCCTAGACAGGCAGAGAGATCAGAGTAGTCATATAATAAAACAAAATTTAGAAAAAAAAACACCTTTATTATAATTTATATTCACAACATACGATACAAGTGAAAATAAATATATTCATCACAGCGTGTGAAGTATTACAGGAACAAAAAACAAATTTATTTTCCCTTAACGACAGAAAAATATCAAGTCAAAGAGAAATAATTTATTTCCTCAAACATTCGTTATTTGCCGCCAAACGGCAAATAAAAAAAATTTAACTAGATACGAGATACATACAAAATTATTAAATAAATTCTAACTATTAAGAACTGTGTGCATTTGGAATGCACTTAAAGAAAAATACTGCAAATCTGTGGTTCCGGCTACTTCTCGAATCCCTAATATACTGCAACAAAAAAAAATACATGCAAAATTGATACGAGTTGATTTTGGTCTGCTGTACCTTTCTTAAATCCGTTCGGCTTGAATCCGCCTACATTGTTGAACTTCGGGAATTGTTTCGGTCCGCTATTCTCCCTACCCCTGTAACCGCCGTTGTTGTTGTAACCCCAACGATTCTTGCCGCCGAATCCCCCAAATTTTTGAGCGATCTCGGACAACTTCGGGTTGACGATCTGGAAAAGAACAGCGTCAAAGGTCTTCCATAATCGCGAAGAATTCACTGGTGGCTTACCTGTTTGGCCTCAGTTAGTACGTTAACTAGATCCCTGGCCTGCTTGAAGTTGGAGGGGGTGAAGAAGGCGTACGACGTGCCGGTGTTCTCGGAACGAGCCGTCCTGCCTATTCTGTGAATGTAGTCTTCGGAGGAATGTGGGTAATCGTAATTGACTACATATTTTATACCTTCCACATCTAAGCAGCAAAGAACAGTGTTATCCGGCGCCCCCAAACCCAGATAAAAAATCCCAAGCTGTTTATTTTATAAAACAATCCATATTCCAGAAGAAAAGTGATAAACAACGTGAGATGTTTTAACTTATAATAATGCACCAAAGGAGACTTGTTTAAATCGTATAAAAATTGAATCTCCAAATTTTAGTAGTTTAAATGTACTACATCGCTGTAAATCCCACTTCTGATTATCCTCTTCCTCTGCTACATTTTTTTTAGACAATACTAAATCTCCTTTGATGAAAATGTCTTGTCGATTTTATCTTTAACGGACTTCACTATATATTTTTTCACCTAGTGTAGTCCTGCATTTTATAAAAAAAAGACGACACGAAGAAAGCGATCTTATAAATAAAAAAAGGAAAAATGAAAGCGAATACTAACCAGTTTGAATCGAAAATCCATGAAGTTGTGATGTGTTTACAAAATCGAATTATATTTACATAGTATAGTAGCAAATGACCTGGTTGCTTCAGTGGACCTTGCAACGGACATAATTCGTACGTTGACGACTTACGTGACTTTGCGTAGGTTCGGGTCTACTCAAACAGCTCAGATGAACCGACCGATAGGAAGACAAATACTCAAATTTGAATGACAACTGTTTTGGGTATCTGTTAAGTGAAAACTGTCCCACGTCGACGACCAAATCTAACTTTAGTTTTAGCTGTCTGGGCCGGGATGAAGGACGACATATACAGGATACGGTTTCGGGGAAGTAGGGGAGAGGGAAAAAAAGAAAGTGAATTGGATTTACAAACATGTGCCATATTTGATGCTTTTTTAAAGCATCAAACCTTCCGTAGGTCTTCTATCGCATAAACTGAACCAATCTGGAGGGGATCGGACAGTTAGAGGGTGCAACTATGGCGATCATTAGCACAATAATCACTAGAATGCTATGAACGCTCATCCTGCACATGCCTCTGAAACAGAAAAGGGTCACCCAGACTGATTAAAATAATGTTGGCAATTCAATCGGGTGACATTACACCCTTGAACCTAATAAATCAATAAATTAATAAAATAGACAGTGCTGGGGGGCATAATACCACCCTACAATATCATATTTTGAATATTTTTTTTTTTATTAAACTACATATTTTTTTTTTGATATAAAATTGTTATTAGCAAACGTTTAACAGTCTGGAAAATCCTAAAATATGCTACTATGCCATTTTTTTTTCTTAATTTCCGACATTAACTCGCCCACAAAGTGGGTGGATAAATCACAAGTGAACATGGTTTGATTCTGAAGTAAACCGATAAGAAATTCCTTTACCTTCCTTTCACGGGGGCCACTTACCTAATCCTCTAGCCGCCACGTCCGTGGCGACCAAGATAGAGGATTTTCCGCTCCTGAACTCCCTAAGGACGTAATCGCGCTCCTGTTGGCTTTTATCGCCGTGCATGCACACCGCCGGCCACCCCACCTGCCTTATGTTCTTGGTTATACCCTCCACCTTCTTCTTTGTCTCCACAAAGATGATGATCTTCGAACCAGGCTCTGAGCTGTTTCCAATTTCTTGGAGAAGGTTCGCCAATCTGTCATAAAATTTTTGCCTTGATTTTATACTCAATGTTTTTTCGATTTTATACACACTGTTAAATTTTTAGAAAAATTCTAAACATTAACTTAAAAAAATTTGATAATTTACTCATGGCCAATAAAACTGAAGGCCCTGTATATAATTAAAACCAAAGAAATAGTAAGATTTGTAACTGTTTCAGAAGCAGAAAAGTTTTATTATTTATTTTACGAATAAAAAATTGTTTCTTCCAGAGACAATAATTGTTCACGTTGCGTACAAACAAAAAAAAAAACGTCTACTTACTTCACTTCTTTCTCGTGTTCCTGGCACACGTCAACGATCTGGAGGATATTGTGATTGGCAGAGAGATTCAAAGACCCAACGTTGATATGAACGGGATCTTTCAGGAAATCAGTGGCCAGCTTCTTCACTTCCTTGGGCCAAGTTGCGGACCACATCAACGTCTGCCTGTCTGGCCTGATCTGTCCCAAAATCTTACGGATTTGGGGCTCGAAGCCCATGTCCAACATGCGATCGGCTTCGTCCAATACCAAGTAAGTGCAACGCTCCAAGTTAGTGGTTCCCTTCTCAAGAAAATCTATGAGTCGTCCGGGTGTAGCGATGCATATCTCGACACCCCTCTGCAAGTCCCTAGCTTGGGGTCCTTTGGGGGCGCCGCCGAATATGCAAGTGTTACGAATACGGGTGGAACTGCCAAAGTCCATGGCAACTTTTTGGATCTGCTGCGCCAATTCCCTGGTAGGGGCCAGGACTAGGGCTATGGGGCCCTCGCCTCGGCTGATCTGGGGCTGGTTATTGATGTGTACAGTAGCCGGTAAGGTGTATGCTAATGTTTTCCCGGACCCGGTCTGCGCGATCCCAATCATGTCATGACCGCTCATTGCGATGGGCCAGCTCTGTGCTTGAATTGCGGTAGGAGACTCGTACCCCTGTCTCACGATTTCACTCATAACGTAGTCCGGGAAGTTCGCCTCGTTGAAGTTCTGTATCGGGTTAGGAGCGTCTCCCTCCACTATGATCTGTTTGGACTGCCTGTACTGGTTTACTTCGTACTCGGACCGACCACACACGTCCGGATGGGGAGCATAAAAATTTTTGGAGAAGGGATGCAGGGTTTTGGTACCCCACTCAACCTTGCTGAGTCCTTGGCCGTTCTCTTCTTGATTGAAATTCGTTCTAGGCTTGTATCCGCCCCCATTACCGCCTCTGTAACTACTTCCATTTCCGTTCATATAGCTGCCCCCATTGTTATTGTAACCACTTTTATATCCGCTATTGTTATAATTGCCTTTGAAACCATTTTGTGCTTGACTGTCAAAATTATTCATTTTGTTGTATCCACTACTGTGCGAATTCCAGTCATTTGATTTGCTGTAAGACCTGCAAAAGGTGAATGAACCTTTGCCATCATTTCGATATTCAAATCATTGAATACTGATGTTTTCACATATTTTTGACGATTAAAAAAAAAATTATTTAATTTAATTAATGCTGAGGAAAATATTTGATAAATTGTGCAATCTTATTTTATTACAAGCAAATGAAAATGTTAACATAAATATGTATTAATCATTTATGTAATCTTAAAAAAATTATTTATATGTAATATGGAGGCAATCTTTGGAGGCAATAGAAACTTTCATATTATAAAATATTTAGTATTTTATTTACATTTACGTTCAGTTTGATTATATTCGATATAATGGAAATAAAACGGAAATTCACGCAACTTTAGCAATCAGCATAACAGTAGTGCTGCGTTATATAAAAAAAACTTATCTACTTACATTCTTTGTATCTGTTGAATGCTTCTAGAAAACAAGATGTCGAGCTGGAAAATTTCCTTGGTACTTTTAGTTGACGTGGAAGATTTAATTCTATGAATTAAAGACAACATCTTGTCAAAATGAAAACGAGAAAACAAATATATTTTTTTATATGTTCTATTTTCAATTTTCTGAGAAATTTGGATGTATGTAACTCAACACAGAAACAAATATTAAGTACTTACATTTTCCAAATCGAGAACGGGGAACAGACAAGACAAATCAATTTTCATCCGGCCGGACTGGAATATCACATACTGCGCATACTCGAAATAGAAATTTAGAAACGCAGTAGAATATTGCGCAGCTGTGATTATCACGTGATTATCTTTTCACATTTGATTGGTGCATTTACAGATTTATTGATGGAATAGGATAGCATGGATTATAGCATGGGCGCTGTTTGGGGGACACAAGGTCAAGATATATTTTATTCCAAGGTCCAAGGAAAATCGTACATTTCAAGTTATAAATTGATTTCACATGATTTTATGAAAAATAGACATATTATTTATAAAAGATTAATTTTGTATACAATAGCGATATATAGGTAACCAAACCATAATTAAAAAAATCGAGGTTAAAATATGGCAAGAACTGGACGGTTTGATGCTGACAGTAGAAAGGACAATGACTAGTAGATTAGTAGATAGGCACAGAAACAGATCATCAGATCAACATAAAATCACCGCTAACAAAGGGGGAATAAATTTAAGTCAAAGTAAGGGCTGACAGCCATTAACTATTTTAATACGCACAAATAAAAAATTCTTATTAATTTCTTGATCGGCGTTTCTCTAAACCAATGACTCCGAAAGCTGCTGAAAAAGATTAAAGTACCGACAGTGACAACAGAGTAAATTTGGTTAGTTTATGCTGTAGTTTTAGTTTGCTGAAAATGTGTCGTGCTACGTGCTTGTCAAGTTTATTTTTTTAATATATACTATTATAAGATTTTTTTTTGCAGCGTTCTACCGAATGCGACTTTGATCCAAGAATCGTATTCTTGACTTTGATCTTTGTTTTTAGAGGACTTCTAAAAACAATGCTTTGATCTTGATCATCTACTCCCATGATCTGGAGGCGGCAATCCTCTCCCTTGAGACTGACATTAAAAACGCCCTGACTCAGACTACGACGGAGACTATTGTCCCCCGACTAACAAACCCCCGGGGCACCCTCCCCGATGACATAAAAAACTTAATACGTGACAGACGACGTGCGAAACGGCTTGCCCCCCGCCCCCGCCTCCCCCGACACAGACATGACTTAAACGTACTTAACAGACGGGTGAAGGCGGCTCTGGATGAACTGGCCCAGGATAACTGGGCTAGGCACCTGGAGTCGCTGGATCCACAAGACAACAGCCTCTGGAAAACGCAGAGGGCCCTGCGACAGACCGCTCGCCGTAAAATTCCTCCAATCCACGGTAGTGTGGGGGTGGTTTACACGAACCAGGAAAAGGCCGAGGCTTTCGCCGATAGCCTGGAACTGCAGTGTAGACTGCCTCAGCTGCCCGACGAAGACGAGGAATTCGAGATAGTGGCTGAGCGCGCGGCCCGACGCGTCGACAGAGAGCCAGACAATGACATAATCCCCCCCGCAACACCTGACGAACTAAGACTGACAATACGCAGACTTAAAAACAGAAAAGCCCCCGGACCCGACAATATACATAACACGACACTTAAACGACTACCACACAAGGGCCTCATGGCCCTACTAAACATAACAAACGCGACACTCAGACTAAGACACTTCCCTACCCGCTGGAAAACAGCAAACATAATCCTTATCCCAAAACCCAACAAAGATCACACCATCCCATCCAACTACCGGCCCATTAGCCTGCTCCCGGCTATGAGCAAAGTAGTAGAAAAAATTATCCTAACCCGTCTAAGAACCCACTCCCAAGAACTGCAAGTCATTCCAGACGAGCAGTTCGCCTTCCGACCCAATCACTCCACTGAACTCCAAATCCTTCGCCTTACCGAGCACATCACGGCGGCCTTCAACAGGGGACAGTACACTGGTGCTGTCTTCCTGGACGTCGCAAAGGCCTTCGATACGGTTTGGCATGAAGGCCTACTGATGAAAATGCTCACCAACCAATATCCCATATCCTTTACCAAACTCATAAAATCCTACCTACACCACCGTAAATTCCGCATCCAAATCCAAGATTCCCTTTCCACCACCCGTCCCATGGAGGCCGGTGTCCCCCAGGGCACCGTCCTGTCCCCACACTTATACACCATTTACAACTCCGACATCCCATATCCCCCCAACACCAACATATACTTATACGCCGACGACCTGACAATCACATCCCAATCCGTAGATCCTAGATATTCCGTCTCCCTCCTCCAAAACTCCTTAGACCAACTTGAAACCTGGTGCAACAGGTGGAAAGTCAAAATTAATCCCAACAAAAGTTCGGCTATCCTTTTTACCAAACGAAAAATCCCACAAAACCTCGACAGACTGACACTATCCCAGGAACCTATCTCCTGGAATCGACAAACACGATACCTGGGCGTGACGATGGACCAGCGTCTCACGTGGAAACCGCACATCGTGGAGACGGTGGCGCGAGCGAAGACCACCAGGGCTAGGCTCTATCCCTTACTCAAAGGTGGAAACACCCTCAGTTTAAGGAATAAGCGAACGCTTATCAAGGTGGTACTTCAACCGCAGCTAACCTACGCCTCCACGGCGTGGGGTCACGCGGCAAAAAGCCACTTAAAGTCATTACAGGCTGTGGAAAACATAGCCCTCCGCACGGCCACCGACGCGCCCTGGTACGTAAGAAACACTGACATATTACGAGACTTACAATACACAAACGCTACACAGACAATAAGACAAAACGCGGAGAAACGATTTGACGTAGCCGCTAGACATGACAATCCCCTCCTCAGGCAAGCCGTTGACTACGTACCCGACGTGACCGACAAACACAAAAGACCTAGACACCAACTTTTTGACCCTGGGTGACCACCCCAATGACCCCCCCCTGCCCGCTAACCTTTTCTGTTTCAGAGACAGCCAGGATCAAGAAACGAAGACAACGACACACACACACACATACACACCCGCCATACCCTCCTTAACCCTCCCCTCCCGCGCTAGCCTAAGGGCCACCTTAGCAAAGCGCATCCCAGGCTGCATAGCCGCACTACCCTACCCAACAAACAACCAGACATAAACATGACACTACCCCCGGGGTTTACACAGACGAGCCGGCGAAGCAAGAAGAGCGCCAGAAGAAAGGGCCCTAGCCGGCGGGGCCCAGCCAGGACAAAAGGAGGTCCCACAAAGCGCCTACACCGGCCGCATTTGCGGTCGGGGTAGACGACGGATGGGGCCCACCTACGAAGGCTGTCCAGGCCTACACGAGATGAGGCAGGATAAAGAGGGATAATCCCCCTCGATCCCAAATCATTGAGGCCAATTTCTAGCCATAGAATAATGGCGCGCGATCATCTACTGGTAGGGATTCTGTTTGGTATGTTCTGTGACCTGTTGTGACTTGTGTAGTCTGTAGTCAATGATCATTGGTCATGCTGATTTGACATTTAATTTGTATTTATTTTTTATTTACTTATTACTTACTATTCTGTAGGTTTATCTTTGGATTGATAGACTGTTTTAAAATGAAAAACGAACTTTATTTTTTGCGTGAGACATTTTTAACCTGTTTTTATTGCTCGTGACAAGGAACAAAAGAAAAAGATACTGTTGGACTTAATTTTAGTTGATTTCCAGTTCCAGTACATCTTGGATGCTTGTTTTGACTAAATATTTTTTATTGACATGGCTGAAATTGATTATCAGTTAGCTTTATTACTGCAACATCAGTTTGAACAAGAAGCGAAGAAACCCAAGGAGCACAAATCCGATACAGAATTCGCCAGAGTGCTTCAAGAACAGTTTCAACTGGAAAATGAATTGGACGTACCAAAGAATGGACTAGTATATAAATCTACAAAAAGTACCCACAACTCTTCAAGCTGCTTGGTTGACCCGTCGTGGGAAGTTATTGATCCTACCCCAGATATTCATGTGCTTTTCTTGTCATTCAACGATCGATTCTTCTGGGGTGCTCTAGTAACAGTTTGTGTATCTTGGAGTAAAAGAATGACTTCATGTGCAGGCATATGCTCTTATCAGGGAAGAGGCGGTCTTTGCAGTATCACCTTAAGTGAACCTCTCTTAAAACTGCGCCCTCGGAAAGATTTGGTGGAAACATTACTGCATGAAATGATACATGCCTACTTATTTGTTACAAACAACAACAGAGATAGAGACGGACATGGCCCAGAGTTCCACAAACACATGTTTCGTATCAATAAAGAAGCAGGTAATGATATCTGTAAATAATTGGATTATATTTGATTAATTCGCTTATTATAGGTACTAACATAACGGTCTATCACGATTTTCATGACGAAGTACGTTTATATAAACAACACTGGTGGCGATGTGACGGCCCCTGTCAAAAGTGGAAGCCCTATTTCGGCATGGTTCGAAGAGCAACAAATAGAGCACCGGGCCCCAGTGACAGATGGTGGGGTGAACATTCTAGAAATTGCGGTGGAAAGTTTGTAAAAGTAAGTGCTCTTTAATTAGTCAATACAGGGTATTCTTTGTTTAAAATTATGTTTTTATTTAGTATCAACAAAAGTTTTTAGACGTCATTTAGCACTTATCAAGGTTTTTATCATTAAATATTGAGGGTCCTCTATTTATTGACATTACCCACTGTTTTACGGGAAGTTAAGTACCTATTTTTGTATATGTAGATCTTAAAACGTTTACTGTTTTGGAGAAAACTAGTCGTTATTTTCTTATAACCAACCGTTTAGAACAGTGAAAACACTGTCAAAAAACCTACGATATATTTTATTTAGTATTATCATCTTTTCTCCAATTTTTAGGTCCAAGAACCGGAAAATTATATGAAGAAGTCATCTGCAAAGGAAAACGTCAAGCCAAAAGAAGATATTCGTAAATACATTTCTCCAATAAAGACAGTCGCTACAGATAAAGGCACCTCAAAACCGATAACCTCGACAATTACCTCGGTATCTTCTACGGTCACCACTAATAACAACAACGTCCATACAATCAACAATAGCGACAGTAGCAAAAAAATAAGGACCGTCATTCCGAAGGCGAACAATATATTTGGATTTACGAATTTAAGTGGAAATGCAAGTAGTTCAAAAGGGAAAGGCATGGGTACAGCACTTAAAAATAGTAGTAGTACTATAGTCATCAATAAGAAACCAAGTACGGCATCTAAAACGAATAGCATTGCTGCTTCTCCAGGACAAATTTTGAGCGACTCGTCCACAAATAACGGAAGCATCGACTACTCGGTAGTTAGAAATCATTGGTTGAATAAATTCCCAAGTGGTAACGGTGTTAAACGGACGGCATCTGTTGGATCTCAAGACGCAAACAAAATTCCCAGGCTGAACGAGGAGTCGAATTCGAGTGACACAATTCCGAAAGATGAAGCGAAGGCTGATTGTCCAGTATGCCTCGAATCGGTGCTATTGGCTCGATTTAATGAGCATCTAGATAACTGCCTACAGCAACCCAAGACGAGAAAGTGTATAATATGCGAATGCGACGTGTTTGCCGCTGAATTCGAGATGCATGTAAGGAAATGTTCGGAAGAAAGCTTCGACAATACCCGAAGGGGACTAAAAAAGTGTACAATTTGTGAAAAAATGTTCCCAGTCGCAGAATACGACACACACGTAGAGAAGTGTCTGCTCAAATTCTACGACAATATGGAAGACGCTTACTGCGACAAGGGAGACCGTGTCGACTGTTTGACTTGCGGAAAAGATATCCTCAGGGGCGAGCTGGACGCTCACTTGGACGATTGCATGGGTCTGAGTAGAGTTTTTGAAGACGGTAACGCGCCTGTGGAAGGGGAGAGTGTAGATTCCTGTGATAATAACAAATTCAATTGCCCGTTTTGTATGGTGTTGGTCTCGGAGGGAGAGATGAGTGCGCATCTAGATTCATGTTTGAATACACCAAGTACCGCTCCGGAAGGAGAACTCAATAAAAGCGTTTTAATTAGATCTTTGCTAGACGAGGATTTTTAGATTTATTAATTTTTGTGTTTGAAAATCTTAAATTAATAAACTTGAATTTATCAAAGCCAATACTTTTTCGTTGATATTCTCTCCTAGATAATAAAATAAATACTGAAACAGAGATAAGTTCTTAATATTGTAAATTATTGTTTCCAATAACGGTGTATAGCACCCTTGATACCTTGATTACTGTAAATCAAAGCTGGTTGTAGAATACAAGTCCATAACTATTTTATGAAAATTCCAAATAAAACTTGAATGGTATAAACCTGTTATTTCTTTATATACCTATTTATATATTTGGAAGTTGATAGTCTATGTAAATCTTCATAAAATAGTTATTGCCCTTCCAATGACTTGTATTTGTAGAATTGAAACTAAAATATTCCTGTTTTCTATAACTAGCTTGGATTTATGGTAATTAAGGTGTCAAGGGTGTTATAAGGATAATAAATCCTACAGCACTTGTGGTGCTTTCAATGTTTTATATACAAATGTTGGAGAATTTTTCATATACGTGGTATGTGAGGATCTATACTGGCATTAATAAAGGTTAAGTGTAATTTCTATTTTTAAATCAACATTATATTTAATGTTGGAGTTTGTTATTTTGCAAGAATCATACTATTTCAATATACATTATTTTAGAAATCGTTCCTTAAACTAATATCTATAAGTCTGCCTTGGGCACACACGTATTTCTAAATTATGTGCCCTGAGCGAATATGATTGGCCGCCCCAGTACCTGATAGTAAATATACAAAAAAAAAATTGCTGAAAAAAGCCAGAGGGACGGCCCTTCGGCCGTCACTCTGGAACAGGCCGCACAAACCAATCACCCCCTACGCGCTTGGAAAAGTATCAGTCTCCAGCTTCTGTGGGATTCGAGATTTTCGATTTTTTTTCTAGACGGAAGCAGTTAAAAAAACGGACCATCACGGCCTGTTTGGCGATCCCACAACCGACTTTAGAAAAGCACTTTAATTTTTTGAGAGCATCGATTTTCTCAAAACTTTTTAGGACTCGGAAAAATCTGAAAATCGGCGCTAAATAATCTAAAACTGCATTCAGTTCCTCTCTAGCTCCCTCGGGTTTCGAGATTACGTTTTTATTTCCATTCGTTCCCATGTAAATTTTTGTAGGGCAGGAAACATACAATACAATGCATGTGTATACTTGGCTGCATAAGAATTCCTAAATTTTGATATATAAATTATGAGTAAATGCATAAAAAATGAACACAATTATAAATTAACCTTCCTTTTATAGAACAGTAATATAATTGTTGTATTTTCTAATGTAACTTAACAGTTCACAATAAAAAGACATGAAAAAAAAAAAACATCTCACCTACGCAGAAAAAAGTCGGTTACAATAGTAGCCGAGAATGAAGCGGGAGCGGAGGTTGTACAGAGAGAGAGGTATAGGAGGGTATATGCTATAGCAGATGCATATGAAACCACGTCTAGAAAGGTACTTTATTATTTTGAAAATTTTTAGGCTGTTAGACATCATTCATTCCATTCAAAAATTAATAGTTCAGTGAAGTGGAACGGTTACTTGTGTCAATTGACAAATCCAGCTGTATTACATAGTTCCAAATGATCGTACCGCCATCTATCTCTCAGAAACTGCACTAAACTTAGGAAGTATTCTTTCGTAGGTAGCTAACTGTAACAGTCTAATATTCACTGATGAATTAGTAGAACTTGTAACTTATAGATGGCTACGCATGTAATATATTACATTATACCAAAATATATTGTTTTTCACTCTGTATCTGTAGATTACGATTAGAAATATAAATATACGAATACGAAAGATAAATATCAACAGCCAAATTTTTGTTCTGAGAACCATAGTAAAGCCACGGTAAAGCTTAGCTTTAATGAGTGCCTTTCGATTTGGCAAAATTAGTAGGTAGAGTAAAGGTAATTAGACTTACTCTGAACTGAACTGATATTAGTGGCTAATAGGAAAAGCACTCCTTGTATGTTTTTGAAGTTTGAGGTTATAAACTAGTGATGGGAATAATCGACCAATTTTGTTAATCGAGTTATCGGTAATCGAGTACTTCTAATAATCGAGTGATCACTCGAGATACGAGATATTGGTCGTTTTCATCCCAGCGGCGCACAAATATGTTTGTATTAGTCATATATTACTTTTAAGTGTAGCTAAAAAAAAAAAAAAGCTCACGCACTTCAAAACCTAACCACTTTTTCGTTTTATAAAAAAAAGGTTACGCAATCAGTGACTATTTGCAGTATGCACTAACATTTTGGGGTGCAACCGTAGGGTAATAATCACTCGAGTGGTGGGAGTAAACATCTCGAGATATCTCGAGTGATCTCAATAATCGAGTACCACTCGATTTTTCACTCGAAATCTCCCATCACTATTATAAACTAAAACTACCACTTGTACTAGAATTTGTACATATTCAGATTTAATGTTTTTTTTTGTTTTAAAAAATTATTTATGAGCTATGAGCATAAAAATGAGTGAAAACTCCGAAATTCTTTGCACGGATGGCGCTTCGTTAGGTGAATAAGAAGAAAGTATAATAATGAATGAAATAATGAAATTTTTTATTTGTTTACAGTTAATGTAAACGAAAGGAATAACCAGAAATCTGTAGATGAAGCAATAGGAGAAAGTAAACAAAAAGACAATTTAAAAAACGAGAATGGAAACGAGTGCGGTAAACCATCAAAGGTAGAAGACGAACGTTCTTCAAATAAACAAAACGAGACTCCAACCAATGATTCTAATTCTTATAATCCAAAAGACGTTCATTACGAAGGAGATGTTGCTATATATACTGAGCCGGGTACAAATACTCAGTACCAATGGGATAATGAAAGGAAAGAGTGGACTCCAAGAAATAACATCGTTTATGGTTTTGAGGATGATACCCATGTTTACACAGACAGTGATGGAATGAAGTATTTTTGGGATAAGGAAAAAACTGCTTGGTTTCCTAAAGTCGATGAAGACTTCATGGCTAGATATCAAATGAGTTATGGTTTTGTAGATAATACCAAAATAGAAGTTAAGAAGCCGCCAGACGACAAAGTGCAACCACAAGATCCAAAAAAAGTTAAAGGCGAGAAGAGAAAAGCCTCTGAACCTACATGGTTCGAAATAGACGAGAATCAAAATACAAACGTGTATGTGTCTCATTTACCTATAGATATCGAAGAACAGGAATTCGTGGACCTGATGCAGAAATGTGGCCTGGTAATGAGAGACCCCCAGTCCGGAAATTTCAAGGTAAAACTGTACAAAGAGCCGGGCACGGATATTATCAAAGGTGATGCTCTCTGCACTTACATCAAAATCGAGTCGGTCGATCTAGCTCTCAAACTGCTTGACGGTTACGATTACAGGGGTCACAAAATCAAAGTGGAAAAGGCAAAGTTTCAACTAAAAGGCACGTACGATCCTAAACTAAAACCTAAAATGAAAAAGAAGAAAGATAAACTGAAAATGAAGAAAGCGCAAGAAAAACTATTCGATTGGAGACCCGAGAAGAAAATCGGTGAAAGGGCAAAACACGAGAGAGTAGTTATAGTGAAGAACTTGTTCGACCCCTCTATTTTCGATACGGACGTGAGTCTTATCTTGGAATTCCAACAGGACTTACGGGAGGAATGTTCCAAACTGGGAGAGGTGCGGAAAGTGCTTCTCTACGACAGGCATCCAGAAGGAATAGCTCAGATTAATATGGGTTGTCCCGAAGAGGCAGACCAGGTGGTAGAACTATTAAACGGTAGATGGTTTATGAAGAGACAGTTATCGGCAGAGATTTGGGATGGCAGGACTAAATACAAGGTAGCAGAAACAGATTCTCAAATTACGCAAAGGATAGATAAATGGGACAAGTTCCTCGAGGGCGGAGAAGAACAGAAAAATGATAAGGTGATACAAAATGATGACGATGAGGGAAGCACACTCGAAGCGAACACAAGAAATGGAGAAAATGTTAAGGAAGAGTGTTTATAAATTGACTTTAAAAATTAAAATGTAAACTAATATTCTCTACAAAATAATTGAACATTGTCTTGGGAATCCCCATAACTCTAGGTTTTAGATGTATTCATTAATATTGTTATTTGGTGAAATTCATTTGGGAATAAAACCATTAAAAATAGTATGTACATAGTGTTGTATAAAATAAAATAATTTATCTACAGCAAATATGTTTTGTTCTGTTATAATTATCTATTATTATTAGTAAAACTCTTACTAAATTAATTGCAAAAACAAAACATACTTATGAAAGTTTACATTGACGTTAACAATATAAATTTACCAGCATCATTAAATATTTAAAACTTATAATCAGTACAATAAGAAATAACAAATATAAAAACCAATCATTTTTAAAGCAGCAGATTTAAATATAATGTATAAATAGATTTTGGTCATGGACTTAGGAAAATATAAGATGTATATTATTTAATCTGCTTTCAAGTAATATTCCCCCACCCAGTCGTGGAAAACGGCAGCCTTTGCGCAGATACATTGTTCCCTGTACCTCTTCCAAGCTCTGATTTTGTCACAAAATATCCCCCCTATTTTGTGGATTTTGTCTGGTCATATTCCTTTTTGACCTACATTTTGAAAATCCCGGGTGAACGGGTTTCATAGTCATCAAACTGATTTATTGTAAGCACTTTGAAAAATAAAATTTCTTAATCGAAAAATCAGATAAATATTTAAGAATCTTCATTTCTCATTCAACATATATTAATGTTGTATGAAATAGTTTCACTTTTGAACATTAAAAGCGGAAGTAATCTTTAAAGGCCCCTCCTTTGCACCAATCAGCTGAGTACGCAAACGTCGTGCAAATTACATGCGCAAAAGCTCCGACGAGCTGCGCACGAACGATCTACGCATTCAGAAAGTCGTTTGTTGGCCGGTCTGGTTGGAGTAAGGTGAGATTTTGCTGTTTAATGGATATATAATTTTATTTAATGGTTTCTTTCACAAAAATATCAGTACCCTTTATATGTACCTTGTCATAAGTTCAGAGAATACTTTAGAAATGTCAGATGTATCGTTAGATATAAAATATTTGGAATTCATTGAAAACCCTCTTTTCAGATAACTGATTTAGGAAGCCATTAGAAGCACTTGCTGACATTCTTTTGCTGCAAAGATGCAGTATAACAACGTTTTTCATAACAATTCAATGTAAGTAGCCACGTTTTAGACCGATATGATTTTCCTACAAAATTTGCCTACAAAATGCTCGCGTAACTTTGAAATTTAATGTCGCCCAAGTACCACCATTTTAGGGTAAATTTCGGCCATATTTGACGATTTTTTTTTTATAGTACACCCAAATGGGAAATTTATTGAATTGGATTAACTTGTAATTCCGTTAAATACAAAACTGTTTGTCTACTCCTTTGTCTGGTAAATGCGACATTTTTGACGAACAGAACAGCTTTTTGATAGATGTGAGTTGCATATTATGAAATCAATAAATAAATGTCATTAATCTACTCCCACTTCTGAAGTAGAAAAATGTTCTGTTCTTAATGGTGGAATTCATAGATCATTTCTAAATTGTTTTGTGTAATAGAAGTACCAAATTGCAGTAAAACATGTAAGAGTTGCTTTGTATGATATTAATTGATTGAGAAGTATGTCTGTCTTTTGTGAACAATATTACCAAATTGCAGTAAAACATGTAAGAGTTGCTTTGTATGATATTAATTGATTGAGAAGTATGTCTGTCTTTTGTGAACAATATTTGTAGATAGTGATGTAATATTAGGATCATTTCTAGGCTGGACATAGATATTATGATGAAAAAATTTAGAGTGAAATTTGTGAAATAAGAAATTAAATTATGTTGCGAGTTCTTCATATGAGCATAGAAATCTAAAAATTACTATGGGTTCCACGTTTCATTATCCAAATATGACTTAGTTATCGTCATCAACATTAAATATACCCGAATATTTATAACACTAAAAGAAGTATTTAAAAAATATATAAGGTACATAATTAAAAATCATTAGTTACTAGCAAAAAATATGAACTTGAGTCAAAAGAAGTTTTTTTTTCCTGTTTCATCCATATTGTATATATATGACATATACTGGGTGTCTGGAAAGGGACATACCCTTGAAACATTGAGCCTCCAAAAAATGTTTAATTTTTTTTAAGATAAATCGCTTTTAAAGATATTACAATTAAATTTGATATAGATATGTTTTGAGATAGCTGTATGTGAATATATACTTATTTTTATTTATCTAAAAGATAAAAGTTGCGAAGAATGCCTTAGTTTTTAATTTTCTACCACATTTCTTTTGTTGGTAGAGGTTTCTGGAAAACTTAAGAGATTTTTTGAAATGTCGCTTTATTTAATATACTTGTTGCGTTTAAAACATCAGTTGTAAAACCAAATTTTAGGCGGTTGCATTTTTTGTATTGCATATGCGTCGGTTCATCAGTTAAAATCAATTATATTTTTATTTGTGACTTTCCTTATCAGTTTATGATAAGCGAGGAACGGATTGTATGTATAAAAAGAGTAGCCATGTATATCCAATTCATGAATATACAGGGTGAAACTAAAATGCTTGGCAAACTTAAAACTATAATCTGTCACAAATTAACAAGAAACTTTCCTATACACATGTTTGGAAACTTGTTTGTTTTATAGGTTTTAGAGTTTGAAAAAATTTAGATTTTTTAGATTAGTTTAGTATTCGAACAATTAAAAACTTGTATACTTGTTTGCTTGTATGAAACATACTGATATACATATCGATTATTGATTCTAAAAAATGAGTTCAATATTTGCGGATATGTGTCACTTACGTTTATATTAATTCCCTTAAGGTTTAGGTCCAGACACGACCGAGTTGACCAACAACAACAGTACAACAAGCAATCGAATTATTGGTCCGGCCCTCCTCAGCACAGCATGGCCCCCGTACAAGACTTTGGCGGTCCAAAGCAGTACAAGAAGAAGCAACTACAACAGAAAGAAGAGAATAACATCCAGCTGTCGCTGCCGTCCTGGCAGGACGCTGACTTAAAGCCTTTCCGAAAGGATTTCTACGAACCCCATCCCAACACCAAGAATAGAAGCCAGCTGGATATCGACACTTACAGGAAGCATAATGACATCATAGTACGCGGCAACGACGTACCGTTCCCCAACTTCTGTTTCGAGGAAGGTAGCTTCCCCGAATACGTCATGCAGGTACTGTTGAAGCAGGGATTTAACGAGCCTACGGCCATCCAGTCTCAAGGCTGGCCTGTAGTGCTGTCTGGGAGAGATCTGGTGGGGATCGCCCAGACGGGTTCAGGGAAAACCCTAGCCTACATGCTGCCTGCGACCGTCCACATCAATCACCAGCAGAGGCCGCAGAGGGGCGAAGGACCGATCGCGCTCATTCTTGCTCCAACCAGAGAACTGGCCCAACAAATTCAGAAGGTCGCTCACGATTTCGGATCGACCACCATGATCCGCAACACGTGCATCTTCGGGGGTTCCCCGAAGGGCCCCCAGGCGAGGGATCTGGAACGCGGCGTTGAAATCGTGATAGCCACCCCCGGTAGGCTGATCGACTTCCTGGAGAAGGGCACCACGAACCTACAGAGGTGCACGTACTTGGTTCTGGACGAGGCGGACCGTATGCTCGATATGGGATTCGAGCCACAGATCAGGAAGATCATACAGCAGATCAGGCCCGACAGGCAAGTTCTCATGTGGTCCGCGACTTGGCCCAAGCAGGTGCAGGCGTTGGCGGAGGAGTTCCTCGTTGACTACGTTCAAGTAAGTACCGTTTTTGGGCCGTTTCGGCGAATATTAACAAATAACTAGAAAATTATGTACTAAAATTACCTTCTATTAACGGAAAATACAGTATATTTTATTTTAAGTAAAATATTCCTTTTTTAACATATTTTTTTGACATTTATGACAATTTCTACTCCTCGATGTTGCACAAATTAGAGCCCTGTTAGATTTTTTTATATTCAACTGGGTGTCGGACTTGTGCTATATAATGAGTGGCGTTTAGGCATCGCCAAAGATGTTCCTATAACTGCATCGATGATTTTGCCTAAATTCCCACATTTGTACTTTAACTTAGAAATAAAATTAAAATCTGATTAGATTCGTTTAAATAAACACTTAAGATTCTTTTTATATTAATTTCCTTGAAATGTTTGATTTCTGATAAATTTAAATAATTTGTGACTGGATCGTTTCTGTAGGTTATTCGTTGCAGTAAACCGACTAAAAATATCTCACTTGTCTAAAATTTGAGTGAAAAAAGTGTTTTCTTTATTAAGTAGCGCGAAATTAGCCTTTAAATAATTTAATATGGTTCTCCTGCGGTTAGGTCAATGTTGGTGGGCTGTCCCTATCTGCAAACCACAACATCAAACAAATCATCGAAGTTTGCGAGGAGGCTGACAAAGAGGAGAAGCTAACGAAACTACTGAAAGAGATCGGGTCCGACAGACAGAACAAAATCATAGTTTTCGTGGAGACGAAAAAGAAAGTCGACGACATCACGAAGGTCATAAAGCGAGACGGTTTCGCCGCCATCTGCATACACGGCGATAAGTCGCAACCCGAGCGGGACTACGTCCTCTCGGAGTTCCGCAACGGAAAATTTTCAATTCTGGTAGCTACAGACGTGGCGGCCAGGGGCCTAGACGTCGAAGACGTCAAGTACGTCATCAACTATGACTACCCTAATTCCAGCGAGGATTATGTCCACCGTATCGGGCGTACCGGTAGGTGCCAACAAGCCGGGACGGCGTACGCGTTCTTCACTTCGAATAACCAGAGGCAGGCCAAGGACCTGATAGCCGTTCTAGAAGAAGCGGGCCAGACGGTCACACCTCAGTTGCAGGAACTCGCTCAGAGTGCCAGGTCCACCCAGAACAACCGGAACCGCTGGCACAACAACCGCAACAAGGACAACTCGTCGCCCAGCTCGCAGAATTCCGGCGGGAAGAGCAAGACCTGGTCCAATAACAAGACGTTCAATAACAGCAACGAATTCAGACCGAACGGCATCAGAAATAACATTAACGGCAACAGGAACGAGGGGGTACAGAGGAATCCAAGGAACAATTATTCCAACTCCGGTTTTACTTATACGAATTCGCAGTTCCAAAATAACCAGGGGTATCAGCAGTCGTACAGCCCCCCCAGCGTTTATCAGCAGATGCAGAGCGGGCAAGGACATTCTTACGGTGAGTCTTTTTAACGTACCACAATTATTACGTACGAATTCATGTTAGTCCGACCAGCGAAGATTTTGTGACCTAACTATTAAACCTCTATTGGCGCAGCAAATCTCGGTGAAAAGTAAAACTGTTTTTTTTTTTCTCTTCAAATCGACTAAATAAAGGGTGATTTAAAATTCAGGGCAAAGAATTTTGGGGGTGTATTTTTGAGGTCAAAATAACTATTTTTCCCTATAAATGTGGGTCCACAAATGCTTAGTTTTCAATATACAGGGTGTTAAAGTTTTTATTTTTTCGATTTTTCAGGAATGATTTCCAAAAACATTTGAATGTCATAAAACCTGAGGGACAGGGGTTTTTTTGGATGCTAAATTTAAATATGTCATTGGTTTTGGCGCTGCTTGTAGAGGGCGCCTCCCTCCTATAAGGGTACTCTTGAACTGAATTGGAACTTTTTTGCTACCCTGTACATTGACGTTTCATATTATAGTCCAATGAATCTGTCACGGCCTTTACAAAAAATACAACCTGGAAACAAAAAATATGACGATATAGGAAAAAATTTCTGAGATAGTGTATTTTTTCTGTGGCGCATAAACAGCGAAGTTAACGTAGAAAAATCATAAAAGTCAAAAAAACGGTTTTTCGCTAATAAAAAAAAACTTGAACTCCAATTGAAAAAAGTTAAATGATAAAGTTGTAGCTATTAAAAAAACTTATCGATTCGTATTTTTAAATATATCCATTGCTGTATTACTTTTCGAGGTATACGGAAAAAACCGTCAAAAATCGACTTTTTTTGTTTTTGCTGTATCTCTTGCAAATTAAGGTTTTGAAACTTGTTACTTGCTGTAAATGTAGCCCTCTTGAAGCAAAAAAGTACCTTTTTTAAAATTAAAAAATATTTAAAAAATTTTAGAGATTGATTTTTCGAAAAAAGGTCATCTCGAAAATCGGATCTTCTTGCTCGATGAATGGTCGTAGAGAAACAAATCAAGGCTCATTTCTTTCCTTAAGAGTTGTATTTTCATGGTAAAAAAGAGTGATAACGATCTTATTCAATTCAAGTGTCCAAAGATGACTTTGAAAAAAGTAAAAAAAAATTGTTCGCGTTTTTCTGGAATATCTTTTTTGATTTTCATTTCTCGATAATGTCTATTACAGGAATCGATTGCTGATATTTTATCGCGAATTAAAAAAAAAAAAACGCTCTACGCCCATCTGAAGCCGAGATCTTTTTTTTTTTCAAAAAATTCCACAGGCCGCTATTTAAGTGCTACAACGTCCATTCTTACAGACATTGAAGTTGAAGACTTATATTTTTAATAAAAAAATACTGCAATTATGCTTTTGATGCTGTCGTAAACGTCATATTTTGTTTTATCTCGTCGAGCTACTCCAAAGTAAGTACAAAAGAATTTTTGTACGTGGTTCAAAAGTCGAGATAATGAAGATTTTGAAAGTAAGAGTACTTTTGAACGTGCGAATTCAGTTTTGGGAGCTGCCGAGTAGCGTTACCCCCACTCCGTCGCCCGCTACAGTTAGCTCGCGCCATGCTCAAATGCCTTGGTTTGACGCACAATTAAAAATGCAGAAGTGGCTAAAATGAACCACAGTATTTCTTTATTGAAAATATAAGTCTTCAACTTCAATCTCTGTAAGAATGGACGTTGTAGCATGTATATAGCGGCCTGTGGAATTTTTTGAAAAAAAAAAAATATATTTCGGCTCCAGAAGGTCGTAGAGCAATGTTTTTTTTAAATTCGCGTAAAAATGCCAGTAATCGATTCCTGTAATAGATATTATCGAGAAATGAAAGTTGAAAAAGATTAGAGAAAAACACAACTAAAAAATTTTTACTTTCTTCAAAATCATGTTTGTACACTTAAAATGATTAAAATCGTTATCACTCTTTTTTACAGCAAGTTTAAAGAAAAAAATGAGCCCTGATTCGTTTCCCTACGAATTTTTATCCGTCAAGCAAGAAGAGCCGATTTTCGAGATGACCTTTTTTTCGAACAATTGTTATAATTCGAAAACTTTTTAATATTTTTTAATTTAAAAAAAAGGTACTTTTTTGCTTGCAGAGGGCTACATTTACAGCAAGCAACAAGATTCAAAACCTTAATTTGCAAGAGATACAGTAAAAACAAAAAAAGTCGATTTTGGAGGTTTTTTTGATATATCTCGAAAAGTAATATTGCAATAGATATATTTGAAAATACGAAACGATAGGTTTTTTTAATAGCTACAACTTTCTCATTTAACTTTTTTCAATTGGAGTTCAATATTTTATTTTTATAGCGAAAAACCGTTTGACTTTTATGAATTTTTTAGGTCAACTTTTATGTGCCACAGGAAAACATTATATTTCTTAGAATTTTTTTCCTGTAGCACCATATTTTTTATTTCCAGGTGGTATTTTTTGTAAGCTGTTCTACCTATTGACTGGGCTATTAGTACGTTTATTTCCCTTTCAATTTTGAGCAAAAGAGGTATACTTGGTCGAAATCTCTCAAGCCAACCGTTTCTAAGATATTGAAGAGTTAAATGCAACCATATTTTCAAATTTTACCGTGATAAATTTTAAAATTTAATTCCACCATCTTATCAGTAACGCAATGATCTTGAATTTTAGCTCTTTACATTTTTGTGATACAACTAACCGTTTTCGAGAAATTCACTACTGACTAAACGGTAGTATTGTCACTATTGTCTGAGGCTAGTTAAATTTAATTTTGAATGCAGAAAACCGCTATTTACTTTACTGTAACGTTAAATATTTTTCCGTTCTCCAAAAATAAAACGATCGTATTTCAGGCAACAACCCTCGCAGCTACAACAACCAACGGTACAACCGTCAATCGTACCAGGGCCACTCCCAGGGCGGCAGCCCCAACATGTACCACACGATGCCCGCCCATTACATGATGCAGACGCCCGGCACGGACGGCATGCAGTCCATCATCAACCACAAGTTCTTCCAGAGCCGAGGCCTGCCCAGCACCACGAACCCGTGCGCCTACCAGTCCATGGGCCAGGGCCAGGCGGCCGCCTACAACCAGTTCCCCGGGGCGGTGCAGTACGCCTACCAGTACACGCAGCCGCCCACCGCTGCGGTGCAGCAGTAAGTCTCCTCCGGGAGACGTTCCCCTCTGCCAGCACATCGGACGGTAGTCAAAAATTAATATTCCAGTACAAAATTAGTCGTTGCGACGTGTCGGAACAAATTTCTTTTTTTTTTTTGTCTCCTTTGGGCTGCTCCCGTCCCCGATGTGGTGGTCCCCCCCCCTCCCATAGGTGGTGGCTGCACTGCTTCGCTTGATGTTATAAAACCCTACCCGTTAAGGCTCTCCGAAGATTCTAGGTGTTTGTTCGCTGCAGCGGCCCTTCTGCTCCCCCGGCAAAGCCGCCCGTCAGCGTCTATGTTTATATCCCTTTAGTGTGTACTCTCTCTGTGTGAGTTGTTAGCGTAGTACCCAGTAACTATCTGTATGCTGTTGAAATGCACGAAACATATAGAAGGGGAGTTTGGGCTTGTTTCGTTATAGTATTTTATACAATATTGATGCTGAGATGTATCGTACCGAAATGTAGTTAAATAAAGCAGTCAAAAATTTATATTTCAATGCGTCCGCGTGCCGACGGAAGGATCTGACTGGGTTGGAAATTGATGGTAGTTTTCAGTTTTTTATTTTATTTTCCTTTTTTATTTCGTTCAGGCGGTGGTCGCCGAAATTCCGCGTTTGGTAGTTCTCGATTCTTTGAATTATGGATGTTTGACTGTACCGGGAAATTAGCCAAGAGTGAGAGTTCAATGATTTCCGGTGTGTACGTGTCGTATGCCCGTACCACGTTTTATTTATTGCGGATCTTGACATGACTGCTTGTGTCGTGTACATATGCGTAGTATTAAGTATTTAACTCGTTCGTCGTTTAGCGTGGTGCTGAAGAGCGCTTACGTCCATCTGTGATATTTTAGCGAGTAAACGGTAGCAAAAGAATAATAATATAAACTTTTCCGAATCGGGAGAAGCGCCAATGAAGCGTTAAGGTTAAAGCAATGTACTTTACAAAAAAGAAATACATTGACAGGAATGTGATATTTTCTATTAAGACTGAAATATCTAGATATATTTTTTTTATACTTGGCCGAAGAACCCGGTCAAAATTAAACCTCAAATAACTTAACATTTTTATGTCGTGTATTGTTTTTTTTTTTTTTTTTAATTATAAAAAGAAAAGGTTGTTGAAGTGCGATTCTCTGAAATCGGACCGAGCGCGCGCAGATATTCGTTGTGCACAAAAAGTTATTTCATTATTCTGTAATGTTATCATCGCGCCATTGCATTGTAACGATTGACGATTTTACATAATATTTAATATTTTTCAATCAATATCTTCCTTTGATTGTAATCTCAAAGTACCCCTAGTAATCGTAAGTCTCGACCAGAACTGTTTTGAAATCAAATGTGATCCTCAAAGAAGCGCGATTTTGGTCACGTTTAGTGTATAGTGTTTTTCATTGAAAAAAAATTTATAGTCACATGGCGCCCACTTATTAAAACTCTCTAAACGATAATGATAGAATTATTTATACTCTTCTGTAAGTTTCCAGCAAGTGCATTTCTTGAATGTAATACAGTATTAATATTATATAGTTGTAATTTAAATATATCTTTCATTTTCTTATTGTTTTTTGTGTTATTTGTTCTATTTTTAAATTGGATGTATATGGAAAATCCATTGAAAATTCAAATAAAGATTTACTAATATATTGCACGGGTGGTTTTCATTGCTTCCACTTCGCCAAATCGAACTTTACAGAGAATTTCTGTCCTGAGGAATGTACTTTGACCATGTCCTAAAACTTTTTGAAAAAGTCCCTGAAAGGTCCAAAAATAAAGTGCTTTTATAAAGACGGTTCCTAGTTGAGGAAACGAAACGCTGAACTTCGGAAATCTGTGCAGTAAGTTTGATCGTGATACGGTTTTTTGCATTCGATTCGTTAGAGCGTCCAGAAAGTTTGTGACCCTTGTGATCAATGAGAAATGAAAATTTCATCGGTGCATAAGAAAAATACATTTTTAAAATTGCATCGAAGTTAAAATATGAAAAATTTATAACTTGTCGGAAATGAGTTCAATGGTCTCCGAGGTACCTAGTACCCAGGGTGGTCGGTTTCCACGTCGTCTCCTGGAGTTTTGTGGAAATTCATTATAAACTTAGCCGAAAATCGTTACCTCGGGGTTTTTGAGGTCACTGAACACGAATATCACAGCGGCAACCGTTGCCGTCGTGATATTCGTGTACAGCGACCCCAAAAACCCCCGAGTAGCAAAATTGAACTCATTTCCCTTATAAAATTTTTATTACTCATGATGGATAAGTCCTATCTTTTCGCATATTTTTTAAGTCGGTAACTAGCTGTTTGCCCACTCAATTTATTTGCGTGCAGTAATATTACTTGTCGCACGCAAATTGCCAATAAAACTCGCAAAATTTAAATACACACTCGAAAATATTATTTTTAAAAAGTTAAATTTAAATGACAGTTATTTATGTCAACTTAAACTGAAAATGTGGACCCCACGGGGGCTTCGCCCGTGGACTCTTAAGATTTCATTGCATTCGTAATAAAAAATAGTATGTGCTATTCGTGCGGTTCTCTATTGCCCACTTGAGCAAGTGAGCGCACGAACGAAGTGACTGCTTTTGTGGGCAATAGACAACTTACCGCACTTATTGCATAATATAATATTTTATTTTTTAACTGAGATGCAATTTTAAAAATGCATTTTTCTTATGCACCGATGCAATTTTCATTTCTCATTGATCACATAGGGTCACAAACTTTCTGGACGCTCTAACGAATCAAACGCAAAAAACTGCATCACGATCCATCTTACTGCACAGATTACGGAGGTAAGGCTATTTTTAGTGCTTTATTTCTTCGACTCTCCGTACACAACTGGCATTGCCAAACACGCTTTGATGGTCGGTTTTTGTGCAAAGGCTTCTGTCGAGAACAAAATCGAAATAGTTCTATAAAAATTAAAGGATGATTTATTTGTGTTATTTTTAATGCATTTACCAAATGCAGGGTGTTTGGAAAAGTTGCTACAAAATTTAAAGGGGTGAAAGTAGAGCCAAAAAGAGGGAAAATAGTTCTTGTAAACATTGGTCCTGATTTTTATAAGATCCACTTCTTATTTGTGGAAGGGTGAAATGGGCGGTGACTATTAGACGCCTTCATTATAGCCATCTTTATCGGATGGATTTCTGTGACTTATGGCCGGTCCTCATGTACAATAATTTAGTGCGGAACTGCGGAGATGCGGAATCACGTGATCACAATATCGAAAAAATATTGGACGCACAGCAGCCATTTTGAAAAAGTGACAGAGCCGCATGCGTTCCGGATAAAAGTTGACGGTTCAACTTTTTCCGTATTCTGGTGTTTACTTTTGTGCTCGTGTGACATTTATCGGCCATTTGTATTTGTTTATATTCTGAAAACGTGTTTGATTAGTTTATTTTTTATCTTTTTCGTCTCTATAATTAATTATCAGCCAAGAAAATATCTCTCACCCACATTTTTTAATGTTTTTTTTGAAACTCCAGAATAGAATTGTATAATACATTTTTATAAATCTTTCTCGGTAACATTTTTTATACCTCAAAGCACAGTCTCTGTATTGTTTCATTGAAACAGCAAGAGCCAAGAAAGCTGTATCTTCATCAAAGTTTTACATTGTAAATATATTTCACATAAAGATTAATAGATAATTATTTGAAATATCTCAATGAAAATACTCGAAAAGAAACCGGTACAAATTTCTAGGTTATCCGCATCTACTATTTTTGAGATTTGCATTTGGACAATAGTTTGAAAATTGCGGAGATTCGCAGTTACGCATCTCCGCAGTAAATAATTGTACATGAGGACCGGCCATTACTTTATCGTTCTCACGTAACGGCCGATGAACCATGGGGACTTTTCGACCCTGTATATTTAAAAATTTAAGAATTCTTATGCAGCTGTGTATACACATGCATTGTAATGTATGTTGCCTACCGTACAAAAACTTACATGTAACCGTAAAGAAAAAAATTGAAAACTTAAGGTGCTAGACAGGAACTGCATACAGTTTTGGATTGGCCAGAACCGTTATAGTTCATCGGAAATACTTCAAATATTTCAGTCCTAAAATTTTTGAGAAAATCGATGAAAATTGTTAAAAAATTAAAATGCTCATCTAAGGACAGGTATGGATCTGGGGTCGCTGAACATACTATAATGGTAGGTTTTTGTGCAACTGACCCACTTGTGGGCAGCAAGGGTGATAATTTATTGCGATTAAGTCTCCTTTTGTACTGGTTGTGTAAAATAATTATGCTTAAAAAAAAATCAATTCAAGGCTAGTGTGAACGTAAAGGAAGCATCCAAAATAATAAAAATAGGAAAAGTAACTCAGTTTTCATAAATATGAATTTATTTAAATAACAAAAACATATATACATATTCGAGTTTTATTAGGAAAAAATAACATTGAAAATGAATGAGATGCTGTTAAAAAATTTTAACTGCACAAAGGAAAGAAAATGTTAAATCTCGTTTATAAATTTTTTAAAGGGTACAATCTTAAATTATCCTTTAAGGTAGCAGTTTTTTAGATAATCGTTTATATAAATATATATTGCCGGAAGAAAAATCTGTTTAATTCAAGGCTTTGACATATTAATACATACAGATAAACGTGGCCTTGATTCAAGTAACTCCATCAATAGTTTAACCGCCTTTAATAATATATTTTCAAGCTTTATCAACGGTAATTATTTCAATAATTCAGCTGAACGTGGCCCTTCACAAATAAAAACAACACAAAAACCAACAACTAAAAATTAAACAGGTACTTGGACAGCCTTGGAATATCCGTAAGGACCTCTTCATCCTCACTATCTGACTCTGTGGAGGAATAGTTCAAGTCGGAACTATCCATGCTTACGTCCCAGTTGTCAGAGCTTGAATCTGAATCATGTCCGAATAAATCTAAAATGTGATTTTCGGTGCCCGTTATGATGACATTTGTGAAAATCTGCAACGACAGTTTGAAATACATTGCTGAGAAAATTTTATGTTGCAAGTGCCTTACCTTATCATCTGTCAGCTGAAGGGGGTTATTTAACAGATTGATCTTTGTATTAGGCATAGCAAAAATCATTGCTTCGGGTAAAGAAAAAAATTCGTTATTCTGAAGATGGAGGTATCTCAAAGTTTTAATTTTCGATATTTGATGAGGTATAATATTAAAGTTGTTTTTATTAAAGTTTAAATGTATTAATGAGAGTTTTCCAAAGTCTTGAGGTACGTTATGCAGATTATTATCTTCTAATGTTAACCACCTGCAAATACAATGTTCCACAATGCCAAAAAAATACCTTCCAAATAATCGTATACCATTACCTTAATTTTTTTAAACTGCAAATTGCATTAGGTAGTTTAGATATCTTATTATGCCTTGATCCAAACGTTTCTAAATTTATTAAGTTTCCTATGTCTTCCGGCAACGAAGTCAAACAGCAGCTATTACACCATAATATTTCTAAAGAAGTTAGGCAACTAATGTCTTTTGTCAAGTGTTTAATGGGGTTATGGCTTATGTTTAAAGTTATCAGTTGTGACAAACATTTTAAAGCCTCTGGGAACCTATCTAAATTATTATATTCTAGTGCCAAATGCTGCAAATTTTTTAATTGAAATACATCACACGGTAAATCTCTTATCTTGTTATGGCCCAGTTTTAAGGAATACAAATCTTGGCAATTGAGTAAAATATCAGGAAGGGCAGTTAGATCAAAATCTTCTAAAGTTAAATTTCTAGCTTTCGAACAATGCGCCTTCTCAATTTTGGCTATAACACGATTTCTTTGAATAAAGTCGTACACTGGATTCATTTTGAACTCCGTTTGTGGATTTTTGCACTATTCTAAAACTACATGTATTATGTAAATAATAAACAACTACTTCATTTTATAAATATTTTTGTTGACAACTGAACTAAAACTGTAACTAGTCTGTAAGTCAAAGTCAAACAATTTACATAACACGTGACTTAGAAACCATAACTGCTAAAATTATGGAAAATATTCAGGGGTCCGTTCAGAAACATAGATTTAAGAACAAAAAGATAAGACTTTAAGGTATATACTACTCTTAAGGCGACAATGTAGACGAGTGACGGAGAGAGAGGAGACAGTTTCGGTACCATCTTTCTCTCTCGCACGCAGGTGCGTGATTGGCTAACGCAACTTCTTCATGAACGATTAGAGAGAAGAAGCGAGTACCCAAACTATCGCCCTTTATCTCGTCAGAGTCTACACTTTTTAACACGCGGTGTTTCCTCTATGTAATATATGCTCTAATCATGCACGGCATTTGAAATAGGCCGTTTTTACTGTAATACATTTCATTTAAAAAATCGGAAAGAATAATATAAAATATAGCATCAAAGCAGTGACGAGACTATCCTGTTTTCCAAACTATAGTACAGATATTTTTAATTTGCCTTATCTTTTCAATGAATAATTACCTAGATATATTTTTAGTTAGCATTCGAACAGATTCTTCAAATAATAAATCAATAATTTGGAGTTTGTGCATTACCCACAATGAATACGTTTAGTTAGGCCAAACATATGTTTATGATATATCTTCAATAAAATTTAATTTTTTCTACAGTGTATAATAAAACAGAGACCGTTTGTGCGCTGTAGTTAGAAAAGTAGGGGTGCGTTACTAAATTTGACTGTGATATTAAAAGAAAAATCATTTAATACGGTAATAATTTTTTACAGAGGTGAGTTTCAGCATGAATTGTGCTGCGCAAAATGCTTTTTCTGATTATGTATAAAAATACAGAAGTACTATCAGTTGGCAATTATAAGATTTATAAAAACGTGATTAAAATTACGTTAACATATACAGGGCGTATTATATTTTTATTACAGTAAGGAGAAAATATATTCACCAATTTTGTTAGACAAAATAACTTTTCTACTAAATAGTATCATTATATACTTTTTATAGTTTTGAAAATGAAATGAGATAAAGACATCACGATCAGAATGGCCACATATCCAGGAATGAGTCTAAGAGGAGAAGTCAGGGAAAGTATTTCTTTAGACGAAGATGACTTGAGCGACGTGGAGGATGAGGTTTTTATCAGAGATGGAAAGAATGGCTATAAGGTATAAAATAGGAACAATATATTTTGGTTTTTTATCGACTTTTTCCAGTTAGCAGAAGAACTGAATGTTAAAAGACCTTTGATGGCGCCCAGGAGAAAGCTGGGTAAACAGGATATCGGTACGAGACTGAAAAATAAACCGCCGTGTAGGGCTTTCTGTAAACCTTGTTGCTACGTTTCGGCGGCACTTGCCGTTCTTATAGGTAATACAAATATATATACATTACAGTAATGAACGTATTTTTGGATATCTATCTTTTCACATTTTAGGACTTATAATTTTAGTAGTGATCCTAGTCTCCATGTACCCATTGCCTTTGGATCGGTTCAGAGATTGGGTTATCAAAAAATCGCATCCCGAAGACGACGGTAGGACCAAACTATTACCTTGCCACAACTTAAAAGTAACAGAGGTGTGGTCGGTTACGTTGCCAAAACTAACCACGGATTCTCCTGTACGCTCTTTAGATGTCAATGCCGACGGTGTGGAAGATATATTATTTGGATTTGGGACAGGTAAGTAGTTACAGTTAACTTTGTATTTAATTAAGACATTATTTATCGCCCTTGTAGGTGATAATTCCGACGTATTACCTCCTGACATTTTCTGTCCAGTAATTATGAGTGTACAGCCTCCCTGTGAGGGAGGTGTTGCAGCGCTGAACGGAATAACTGGAGACATAATTTGGCGACACTGGTTTAATGACACTATATTTGGCTTACATTGTACGGCTGATATAAACGGGGATATGCAGAAGGACTGCTTGGTGACCGGCATGAAAGGGGTAAGCGATATTACTTGTATCACTCGTTTATGAGTTGCAAATCTGTAAATTTAATTTTAGACCATCGCAGTAATCAATTCCAAGAATGGAAGTGTCATTTGGCAATTAGATACGGGACTGTCAAACATCTTTGTAGCCAATTTCATCCAAGACCAAAACAACGACAGCGTTTCGGATATTTTGGCTTCTCATTCGTCGCTGACCGGTATATGCCGAATACATTTTATCGCGACAGTTCACTACACTAATCTATAATTTTCAGCTGAAAGAGACGGCCATATCGTTTTGTTTTCTGGAAAGGATGGGCATGAGATTAAAAGGACATCGACGTTTGATAATGCCAAAACATTTTATATGCCACAAATGGTATCGCTAAATAGCAGCGTCTTTGTACTTTTTGGAACCGGATCTCCGTCCACTCCTGGAAATTTAAGTTTAACACCTTTGAGTGACATAATGATGGGAGTTTTCGTAAGTGCTTTATAAAATATCGGAAATTATCATTTTTGATTAATGCGAGTGACGTAGTGTTAGATAAAAGTAAAATAGGTAACAAGTGAACTAATTTCATAAGCAAATAATATTTCTATTATTGGTTAACCAAAAATGACCACAATTTTTTGGAATTTAAATAGGACATCTGTTTATTCCGGTTTGAAACTAGATTTTAAACAATTCTGTTATTTTACATAAAAATTTATCAAAAAAATTGATGTGTCCATTTCTTATCTTTAGAAACATAGAATCGATCCATAAATTTAGAGCAGATTAGTAAAATTTTCTTTTTATGAATTATGACTACTTAAAGATGACTTTTTTAAATAATTTTTTCTATCATCCGTCACCAAATGTTTTAAAGTAGTTTCGTTTTCCAAAACAGAAAACCTAACTTACAACATAAAGTTCATTTTTGTTGTAGTCGAATCAAACACAAGTATTATATAGAGACAAATTCAAGGGTATAATAACACCGTCCATTATAGTGGATATAACAGGAGATAAAGTACCAGACATTATTACAGCCATGTACAATTCGACCGTAGTTGCAATAAACGGAGTAACACTCCAACAAATATGGAATTACACAATTCCCGGACCCAACTCGGAGACTAGCATCAGTCCTACGCCTGGATATTTCAATTACGATAACGTCACTGACTTTTTAGTTATTTATCAGAAATACGACAGTATTCTCAACAACAACTACACACAGGTGAGTGTCCAGGTTGACGTTTGTCATTTGTTTTTAATTTTGGATAAGAATTTCTTTCTTTTACTTTTCCTCAGGCCTTCATTATTGACGGCAAAACCGGACAATCGATCTATAGCCCTTTCGGGGGAAGCCTGATCACCCAAATGGGAGGGCTAACTATCAGCATGGAGAATCACGGGTACGACATGTATTTATTTTGGACAGCAGAGTGTACTAACATCGAAATGTTCAAGAAAACAGGGGTCCAAAAAGGTACATTAAACAATTAGTCAATTTTTCAAATAATTGAGTTGTTAATATAAGTTGTTTCCGTATTTTTAGGAAAGTTGGGTGATTTTTATGATGAATGTCGCCGACAGTTTAACACGACTAGAATTTTGAAGTTGAACGTGTTGAATCAGTTCCATCAACCACCAGGGTTTGTCATTTACAATTCGGGTAAGTCCTCATAAAGCAATTATTATTACAGTATTAGAACATTTTAATTTTTAGTTGATCATGTAACGAAAGAATTTGGCAGCATGAAGTCGTCGTTGAAACAAGTAAAGGAGTTCTATCGTTCGCATGAGAAAGTTCACATTGAAGCGGCGGGTCAGAGTGAGGTGGACGAAAATTACAGCGTTGACGCACCCATAGGAATCAGGAAATATGGAACCTCTAATTTCCGACATAAAGACGGTCGAACCGGCATCGTCAAAGACTACGGTCCTTCGGAGGTGAACAGCCCCATTGTCGAGGATCAAGTATAAAAACATCGATTCTCTTTTTTAATATCTTAATAATCTTGTATTTCAGGATGGCGCAATCTCGAACACGGACTACGACTGGCCCCAAAATCAGCCCTCGAATGTATTAAACGATTTAGATGGCCTGGAGCCTGAATTTAATAATTATCCCATCGATGACAGCATCCCGTACAACCAGAAGCACTTGCTTATTGACGAAAGCTCTCGGAAAATGGGCAGCCGCGATCCGAGAAGTAAAGAGAAGACAGAGTCATCCAATAAAGTAGATCCCAACTCCAAAAGCAACCAAAAGGAAAAGTCAAGATCCAGTACGAAAAAGAAAAATTTATCCGATAAAAAATATGGAATATATGATTACAAAAATCTCCGCTCGGCGCAAAATAGGCTCCTCCACGACATAAATAACATACCGACGGAAATTTTGAAGGATACTTTCTTCAAGAATGAGGAGAGACGATTGAGGAAATCCAAGTTCGAACAGAGGGATATCAACGCTCACAATGACAAGATAAAAGAAAACGAAGACATACAGAGCATTATAGAGGAAGAAAAGGTGGCTCTGCAGAACAATTCGCTGAATCTTTGGGACTTGGAATCCGAGAAGGAGGTACAGGACTGGGAGAGTGGAAATTACAGAGGAAAAAGGGAAGTGAACTATACTTTTGATAGCGTCACTAAAATTACATCAGTAGGTGAGTAATGCCTTAAATGGATATCTAGGTCTAAGCTAACACAAAATACCAAGTTGGTTAATAGGAAACTGCAAGCGGAGATCTTTGATTTTATCTTTGCATCATATGAAAGTTCTTATTTTTCTCCACAACTTTTATTAAACAGGTTTTTCCATATCTCTTCTCGTTGGAAAGATATGAAATGACAAATAGAGAAAAACACGGGTTCGATCAAGTGTGTTACTGATTTTATCAGCATTGCCGTAGAAAACATACATTTAATGTTTATTACTGATGTGTTTTAATTATTTTTATTAATACGGCTTTATAAAAACCGTAAATGATTTATATGATATAAAATGAATGAATACGAACTTTGAAGTATTTTTTCCACAGCAATCTTTCGAATGGGAAGAGGGCTCAACTTACCTAGGAATTTTAAGTTGTATATTTATATTAATGTCGTAAAGATCCTCATTTGCGGTTTCCTTTTTGGTTTTCTGTAACGGCAGCCAAGTGAACAGCAAATATTTTATGACTTAAAATAGAAAAAAAAAGGTATGCACAGTGTTCAAATTTCTAAATAATTGATTTGTTGTTCATTTTTATAGTCCGCGTTACAGAACTGGACGTGTTAATATTTTCTATGAAATGTATGGTTACTTTCAGGTGCAGTAGTAAATCCTTTCAACGTCTCGAACAACACGAATGCCATAGACATTGTTTTCGTAACTTATTGGCAACCGGCTATTTTAGAAGAGGACGTCTTATTGAAACAAGACATACACGATTGTGTGGAAGAAAAACTATTGCAAAAATCAGAAGGTGAGCAATAGTATTAACGAAAAAAAAATCATTTAAACAAAAAAATATGTACGTTTTACTTTTTGTACAGGGTGTTTTCTAAGTCTATCCCATCACTTCGAACATAAGACCGTTGGTTTTCTAAAGGCTTAAGTCTGAAGCAATCTGAAGAATGTTCAGGGTTCATAGTTCAAAAGTAATAAAGAATTCCCTGACTTTTCCAGGTTTTCCCTGACTTATAAAAAAAAATCCAGGTCACTTGTAGTTCATTTTTACATACTAATTGGTGTTTATGCATTAAATTTTTTTTCGACTGGACTCGCATAATCTTTTTTATACCCTAACAACCTCTTATAAAGGTTTCAAAACCATAAATAGTTTTCTCTTTCAAGAACCCAGGGCCGGCTTTCACAAAATTTCCAGTTGCAAACATCAAATTCCCTGACTTTCATGAATATTTTTAAAATTCCCTGACTATTCCCTGTTTTTTATGAAGAATAACAAATTCCCTGACTTTTCCCGGTATTCCCGGCCACTACGAACCCTGATGTTATACCACGGACTTAAAAAGCACCCAGTATATTTCGTTGACATTTTACACTTGCAGATCAAAGTCACGAGTACCCAAAAACGATGGAGAAAGATCAGAGGGCTTCATATAAAAGAGAATGTTTGGCTGAACAGGCCAATTTAAAAAATGATGTCGCCTATTTCCAGCAACTGTTTCAACTTAGATTAGGTCAAATGACCGTCTACAGATTAAGAATAGAATGTGAATGCTTAAGTGTAAATACGAATGAAAGGTGTGTTAAATTTTTACCCAAGAGTGATCAAAGCTATCCCTCATATTTAGGAAGGAACGGCGACGGTGTTTTCTTTGTTAGAGATTAGTAATTTCTTAATTCGTTTGGTTTAATATGCCCTTAGAAAGTGAGAAATGTTTGTCACCTAATACAGATCCGATTACACTGGGGTATTTTTAGTTATTTATTAACCACACATTTTTATAATCATTGTTAATTAGGCTGGACATCGTCAAAAGCTAGTTATAAATCAGATGTAAAGTAAATAATGTTTTATATTTAAAAAATAGTAGCAAATAAGTAAAAATACCTCATACATTCTATTTTTGTGTACCTGGATTAATTTAAATAACACTTTACATAGTAATTTTTAAATCTATGTTAACAGCTAGTGATACCAAAGAGGTTTTATTATTTTGTGGAAAAGAAAACGTCTATTTTATATGCAGAAATATTCGACAATCTAATATTATTTGTGGTGAATTGTGAAATTTAGTTATACAATCAATAGTACTATCACAAAAATTCTTTGCGATGTATGGGTTGATTCTGCGCACACCTGTAAACAAATATGTAACTTATTATAAGCTTAGATAATTTGCAATTCTACGTTACATGCAGCTTACAGAAGTTCTCACGAAACTGTGATTTTCACAACTGAACCAGATGTCATCAGAACGGCTTACCGGATCTTTGTGTGAGGTTAAAGAAATATAAAATAATTCTGACCAATTTATTTATTTGAAGAATGAATCTATTAATTTACGGAATATAAATCTACCATCTGAGAGATTTTGATATAAACACTTGTTCAATCTTATTTCACATTGTTTTATGTTTACTTTTTTCCAACTATTCATTTACCACTACTATAAAAATATGGGCAGCAAACTTACCAGTAAGGTTTATATTTTTATGATTTATAGATACAAAAAAACTATATTTAATTGATGTTTCACTTTCATTTTATATAAAAATACGTTTGTAGATGAAATTTTTAAGGTTAAGGTCAATGCAAATTCAGTGACGTGAAGTTGCAGCTGCAGTAGTTCATTTGCATCTCTGTCCAGGGAGTACAGGGACGGCTCCAGAATTGCATACTTTACGTAAATATTGTAACAAAATTAACCGTGGCTTATTATATAATTATAAATTTACAGAGAAACACAGAATCGACCGTTTATTATCGTTTAAAAAAATACAAATATTTGTGAAATAGCAAATATATGAAAAATTATATTAATAAACATATAATAATATCAATGCTTCCTTCATATTGCTCTATATTAAAGTATTTAACAAGGTTACTATAAATCAGTAATACTACAGTGATAAATTACAAAACAAGTGTTAAAAGAATTACACCCATAATTTTATTTGGGTTACAGTCAGTGACGGCTCGTGAAAATTAAATGGGTCATATTTTAATAATAATAAAGAATAGGACTCATATTGTTTTGTAAAGGATGACTTCTAGGTCCACATAAAAAAATTTCATGATGAAAAAATTTTGAATAAAATATAGGCATATTTGGGAAAGGGATGTACATTATTTGCAAAATATTTTTTTATCATAATTGACTAATACACAAGATCAGGGCTAAGCAATGTAAGGCGTTCCTGGACGGAAATGCGGTCTACTGCATAATATATCCACATAAAATTTTGTGAAAAATTAGAAATATCTGCCAGTTGATAATTTAGAAAACATATTTTAAATACATATACAACCCGTTTCGAGATCTCTGGGTGGGCCATTCCTATTTTTCCAAATTTTTTCAACGAAAGTTCGCTAGGTGACACCTAAAAATCATCCCCTAACCAATGATATGGGTCCCACGCTTCATTATCCCGTCACTGGTTTATTTTTAATTATAACATCTATATCTAAAGTCCAACCCTGTCTGCTAAAGCTTACCTTATATGGTTATTTTTGATGTACTAATCTATTGTTTTTTTATCTTTGTGCTTTGTTTTTTTTAAGCTTGGTTTACAGATGTTGTACATTTTTATGTTTCTTATTGTGTATAAAGTAAATCCATGGTATATAAAGCTCATGTGCTTGAAAATCTCGAGCGTCATTTAACTATTTGTTCGCGTTTGAGTTCTTGAGCTTCACGTATAATACAAAAACGCAGTAAAGATATACTTGCACACAGTTACACGCGCAAAAGAAAATGTTTTTTAAAATGTATTTTTTAATGATATGTACAACACATGTAAACTAAATTATTCTTACCAGTAAGTATAAACCCTTGTAAATCGTAGGTACCTATTTATTTCACAATGTATACATTTAGAAACATATATTATAAACTATTTTGCATAATAAAATTTTGTGTATAAAATGTGTTTAATTTCCAATTTTTTTTCTATATTATAATGAGCTTAATAAAGAACAGCTCACACTAAGTTTAATAATCATTTTCTATTTGAAGTCACTGATTTTCTACATAGTCATAAATTCAAGTCCTATCCTTTTAAAAATATTACAAAATGACAATCCTGAGTCGCCGCGCCATTATTCTATGGCTAGAAATTGGCCTCAATGATTTGGGATCGAGGGGGATTATCCCTCTTTATCCTGCCTCATCTCGTGTAGGCCTG